>NC_048298.1:135711700-135726317 GCF_013100865.1 Trachemys scripta elegans
TCTATGTCTGAAGATCCAAGCATTTAAGGCTAAAGATGAATACTCAGATTGTGCATCTAAAAATTTGTGCAAGGATTTTTTAGAGATGTGATTTTATCATCTTCAGCAACACACTAATGAAATATTTTTAAAGCAACTTCTAAACTAAGGTCCTGTAGATTAACATATTCTGAATAAATATTACAGTAATACACAACTGTTTTTGTCAGTAAATTTAGAAACTGACAGTATAAACCTGGGGGTTGGCAAATGCCGGTTAAATGGCTTCATTACCACTCTTTAACAGTTTCAATCTTGTACTAATAGGTCTGACAGGCTGGAAGGCTTTTTCACTTTTAAGTACTAGATCCTCTCCGGAGGAAGATTCACCAGGCTGCAGCAGCTAGCTGTGGGAGCCTGCAGGAAGGGTCAGAACAGCAATAGGAAGAGGCGGGAAGGGGGGACACTAAGACCCAAAGGTGTCTCAAATTTTTGGGTGCCCTACTCAGCCGTGTATGGTGCATATGCCTAAGGACGGCCTGCCTGAGTCTCTGAGAAGAGGGAGAGAAGGGCCGAACCAGAGGGGCACAGCATGTGCCCCGTTACATGGGGAGGTTTGTCCAGGATCCAAAGCCACCACAAGGGCATGGCTACCCAAGAATGGAGGGAACCATGCAGTGGACAGGTAAACAGCAAGAGGAGCTGCAGAAAACCCTGCAGGTCTTCCAGCAGTCCCACCAGGCGGAGCAGCAGGCCTTACTTGCCTGGCAGGCCAAACAACAGAAAACCCTCCAAGACTTCATCAGAGAGCAGGCCAGTGTACAGCAGCAGCTCCTGCACTGATGGGTGAGTCCCCGGGAGGTGATGGCAGCCGCGCGCTAGGTTTGGGACTCTGTAAGAGGGGCCAAGCCGACGACCCCGACACCTTCCTGTGTACATTTGAGTAGGTGGCAACAGGCGCCAGATGGGACAAGGTAACCTGGGCCCTAAGATAGGCCTCCTATCTGGCCGGTGAGGCGCAGACTGCCTACATAGCCTTAACTGATGAACAGGCCAAAGATTAAGACATAGTGAAGGTGGCCATCCTAGATTGAATGGGACTGTCCATGGAAAAGTACAGACAAAGTTGTGGGCGGCCCAGTGGACAGGGGATTTGCGGCCTAAGCTTTTCCCCAGAAACTCACGGACTGGGCCACTCGGTGGTTGAGGCCAGACACCCAGGTGGTGGGAGACATTATGGACAGGGTGATCCTGGAACAATTTGTGCAGGGCCTCCCAGAAAACATGTGACTCTGGGTCTGGTGGCACCAGTTGAATATGGTAGAGGCTGCTGTCAAATTCACTGAGGAATACGCAGAGGCAGATGTTCCTCGAAAGGAGGGCTGGACAGGCGGTGACCTGGACTGGGGGAAGAAACCCTGAGAACCTCCCACCCCATTGGGAGAAGCCTGGAGAAAAGAAAGGAGGAGAACAAGGGAGCCCCTAGTTGCCTGGGACAGTTGGTCTGTGGTGATGTGTGCGGCCGGGATACAAATGCAGAGATTGCCCAGAAATGGAGCCAATATTTGCAGTCGGATGAATGGCAGAGGGAGGAAGCAGGGGCAAGGACTGGCCACCATCTCTGTGCGGGTTGGGAGGAAGCCCCAGATGGACTTAGTGGACACGGCCTTGGCCTGCTGCCTCATTCTTGGAGAACTGGTGAAGCCCCAGTGGTTTACCCCTGGGGTGAGAATGGGGATTGGAGGCCCTGTCCTGTGGCCCAGGTGCCCCTGGAGGTCAGGGGCATGGCTGTCTGACAACTGGTGGGGGTGGTAGAGGGGTTGCCGTACTCGTGGTAGGGGGGCTGGTTTGGGGCCCCATCCCAAAGGGCCATGGGAGGGCGTCCCCGGCAAGAAGGAAGGGGAGACCCCTATGCCCAGTGGCCCAGGGAGGGGGAGGACCCAGGTCCCCAGAGGACAGGAAAGAAAGACCCTAGACAACAGTGCTAGAGTGAAGATGGGAGACAAGTAGAGAGCAAGGGACCGAAGGAGTGTCCCATTATAGAACCCCAGGGGAAGGGGCCTGAGGACGAGAGGAGGGAGGGCCCAAAGGAATGCCTGAAGGCGGAGCCTCCAGGCAGGGAGAGCCAGACCCCCTTGGCCCGGGTGGCCGTGGCTAGATACAGACCGACCCGGCTCATCTGCTGGCCAAAAATGGGGAGCAGCAGGGAGGGTGACCACGGGGCTGCGACTAGAGTGAGGACCTGTGGGTAGCAGAAGGCCTGTGGGGTGGACCGCCCCCTGACCCCATGCGCCTTTTATGGTTGGGGCATGGACCAACCCTGCGTGGAGGACCTTTGGAACCACCCAGTGGGCGGCAGCGGGCCTCCCTGGAGCAGCCTCCCAGGCAGGGGGAGAAGAGGCCGGACAGGCCCTCCCTGGCAGTGGCTTAAGGGGGGAGGTGTGTGGCAGGGTGCTGCTAGAGAGGCCTTAATCAGCTCCTGCCACTCCAGCCCCAATCAGGGGGATTGGATTGGGGCTGGGTAGATAGCCTAATGCTTTCCTGGTAACTGACCACACCTGCCAACATCATTAGCAGGAGCTATAAGGCTGGGAGGAAGTGAGAACAGAAGTGGGGGGAGGGCGGAGACCAGGAGGGGAAGATCAGGCTCAGAGGGAGGTGGTAGTCTGCTAATCTGTTGCTGGCCAGGTCTATGATAGGCCAAGCTGTTTTAAAAAGACTATATACAGTTGGAAACTGGTGGTGTGGACGTGATCATAAATAAAGAGCATCGGTGTTGCACCAGCCAGAAGTGTCCCTGAGTCTCTGAAGAGAGGGGCATAAGGGCCAAACCGGAGGGGCATGGCATGAGCCCCTTTACATGGACACACATCTCGAAGAGCCATTGTTACTGCAGAAGTTGAGTAACTTCTTCTTTGAGTAGTCTCCCAATGGGTGTTTCACTTTAGGGGACTCCCAAGCAGTACCCATGTCGGGGGCTGGGACTTCAGGGTCAGGTCAGTTACAGATGATAGTACTGTGGAGCCGAAGATGGCATCAGAGGCAGAGTCTCCGGTGATCGCATAGAGTTCTGCATAGGTGTGGACTGACACATATTGTCGCCGCTCTACAGATCTCTGAGATAGGGACATTCTTTGAAGAAGGTGACAGATGAGAAGATAGACCTTGTGGAGTGTGTGTGAATAGTATCCAGAGAGGTCATATTGCAAACTTGGTAGCCAATAGGGGAGTTTGAGAGGGAGTTTGTGGGAGGGAGACGTAATATAATAGTTATGGTTAGGAAGGGCCGCATCGCCAGTGCCAACACTGCTCCTGTCTCCTCCACCTGCGCCTGTATCCAGACAGACAACCTAACCATGGATGCTTTTACCCAGATCCTGTTGTGGATTTTCAGAGACTGTGGCCTGCATTTCCCACTAACAGAAAGCCAGGCTGGGGGGACCATCCAGTGTGAAAGGTGCCTGCTGGTGGAATCTCTCAGGAAGCAGGTGCGAATGCTACAGGAGGAGGTAGCTAGGCTGAGAAGCATCCGTGCCTATGAGGATTTTCATGAAAGTATTCATATGGAGACATCCAAAGCTATGGAAGCTATCCAGCTACAGAGGATTGCTGTCACACCACTGCGGGAGGAGGGTATGACTCAGTCACAGGGAGGACATTGGCTGCTCGTTACTTCTGGCAGCAGGCAGAGCTCCAACCCTACTCCCAACCCACTCATCATGGTGATGGAAAACCCAATATGCTGCCCTGGAAACGAGCAATGAGGAATCACCCCCAAAGGTGGAGGAGGAGAAGCCATGCACCCCCAAGGCTGGGAGGATCGCAGCCATCACTCCCAGGAGGAAATGTAGGATAGTGGAAGTTGCTGATTCACATCTGAGGGGGATGGTGGCACCTATCTGTTGCCCTGTCATGGCATTCTGGGAGGTATGCTGCCTGTCAGGGGCCTGTATCCAAGACATTACAAAGGGATTATTGAAGATCATTCGGCCCTCTGACTACTACCCCATGCTACTCATCCATGTGGGCACTAATGGAACTGCAAGGTATGACTCTCAGCAGATCAGAAGTGACTACCGGTCTCTGGGAGTAAGGGTGAAGGATTTGGGAGTGCAGGTGGTCTCGTCAATACTTCTGGTCAAGGGTAGAGGCCCAGGCAGAAACAGATGCATCCTGGAGGTGAATGCCTGGCTGCGAGGATGGTGTTGCCAGGAGGGCTTCGGCTTCCTTGATCACAGAATGCTGTTCCAGGAAGAAGGAATGCTAAGCATAGATAGGGTCCACCTATTGAGGAAGGAGAAGAGCATATTTGGGTACAGACTGGCTAACCTAGTGAGGAGGGCTTTAAACTAGGTTCAAAGGGGGGAGGTGACCAAAGCTCACAGATAAGTCAAAAACAAGGAGACTTGGGAGAAGGGTCAGAATATGGGGGGAGTATGGGCTGTTATAGCAGGGATAAGGGAGAGACAAGACAGAACTAGGGGAGTGGAATGAAATCAGTATCTTAGATCTCTGTATACTAAATCGAGCAGTATTGGGAATAAGTAGGAAGAACTCGAAATGCTCATAAATAAACACAACTATGACACGCATGACTGGAATATTGGTGTAGAAGAGTACAGCTGGCTGAGGAAGGACAGACAGGGAAAAAAGGCAAGAGGTGTTGCTTTATATTTAAAAATGGAAGAAGAGGTTGATGAGGCTTTTTTTAAACAACTGAGAAAATCATCCAAAGCACAGGACTTGGTGGTGAAGTGGGTCTTCAACTACTCAGACATCTGTTGGGAAAATAACCCAGCAGGGCACAGATTATCCAACAAGTTACTGGAATGCATTGGAGACAATTCGTTATTTCAGAAGGTGGAGAAAGCTACTATGGGAGAAGCTGTTCTAGATGTGCTTTTGACAAATAGGGAGGAACTGGCTGAGAATTTGAATGTAAAAGGCAGCTTGGGTGAAAGTGATCATGAAATGGTAGAATTCATAATTCTAAGGAATAGTAAGAGGGAGAACAGAAAAATAAAGGCAATGGATTTCAAGAAGGCAGACTTTAGCAAACTCAGGGAGTTGGTAGGGAAGATCCCATGGGAAGCAAGTCTAAGGGGAAAACAATTGAAGACAGTTGGCATGTTCTTCAAAGAGACATTAGTAAGGGCACAAGAGCAAACTATCCCACTGGAAGGATAGGAAGTATGGCAAGAGACCACCCTGGCTTAATCAGGAGATCTTCAATGATCTAAAAATAAAAAAGAGTCCTACAAAAAGTGGAAACTAGGTCAAATTACAAAGGATGAATATAAACAAATAACACAAGTATGTAGGGACAAAATTAGAAAGGGCAAGGCACAAAATGAGATCCAACTAGCTAGAGACATAAAGGGTAACAAGAAAACATTCTACAAATACATTAGAAGCAAGAGGAAGACCAAGGACAGTGTAGGCCCAGTACTCAATGAGGGGGTAAAAACAATAACAGAAAATGTGGAAATGGCAGAGGTGCTTAATGACTTCTTTGTTTCTGTTTTCATCAAGAAGGTTGGTCGTGATTGGATGTCTAGCAGTGAATGCCAGTGAAAATGAGGTAGGATCAGAGGCTAAAATAGGGAAATAACAAGTTAAAAATTACTTAGACAGGTTAGATGTCTTAAAGTAACCAGGGCCTAATGAAATGCATCCTAGAATACTCAAGGAGCTGACTGAGGTGATATCTGAGCCATTACTGATTATCTTCACAAACTCATGGAAGAAGGGAGCAATTCCAGAAGACTGGAAAATGGCACTTAATTTGCCCATTTATAAAAAGACAAATAAGGACAACCCAGGGAATTACAGACCAGTCACCTTAACTTCTGTACCCGGAAAGATAATGGAGCAAATAAATTTAAAAAAAAATTCTAGAAGATAATAAGGTGATAAGTAACAGTCAGCATGCATTTGTCAAGAACAAATCTTATCAAACCAACCAGATTGCTTTCTTTGACAGGGTAACAAACCTTGTTGATGGGCGGGGGAGAGTGGTAGACGTTGCATATCTTGGCTTTAGTAAAGCTTTTGGTGCTGTCTCGCTTGACCGTCCCATAAACAAACTAGGGAAATGCAACCTAGGTGAAGCTACTATAAAGTGGGTGCATAACTGGTTGAAAAACTGTTCCCAACGAGTAGTTATCAGTGGTTCACAGTCATGCTGGCAAGGCATAAAGAGTGGGGTCCTGCAGGGATCAGTTCTGGGTCCGGTTCTCTTCAATATCTTCATCAATGATTTAGATAATGGCATAGAGAGTATGCTTATTAATTTTTTGGACAATACCAACCTGGGAGGGGCTACAAGTGCTTTGGAGGATAGGATTATAATTCAAAATGGTCTCGGCAAACTGGATAAATGGTCTGAAGTAAATAGGATAAAATTCAATAAGGACAAATGCAAAGTACTCCACTTAGGAGGGAACAATCAATTGCACATATAAAACATGGGAAATGACTGCCTAGGAAGGAGTACTGAGGAAAGGGATCTTGGTGTCATAGTGGACCACAAGCTAAATAGGAGTCAACAGTGTAACACTGATGCAAAAAAAGCAATCATTCTGGGATGTATTAGCAGAAGTGTTGTAAACAAGACATGAGAAGAAATTCTTCCACTCTACTCCCCGCTGATTACCAGTTCTGGGCACCACATTCCAGGAAAGATGTGAACAAACTGCAGAGAGTCCAGAGAAGAGCAACAAAAATGATTAAAGGTCTAGAAAACATGATCTATGAGGGAAGATTGAAAAAATTGGGTTTGTTTAGTCTGGAAAAGAGAAGACTGAGAGGGGACATGATAGTTTTCAAGTACATAAAAGCTTACAAGGAGGAGGGAGAAAAAATGTTCTTCTTAACCTCTGAAGATAGGACAAGAAGCAATGGGCTTAAATTGCAGCAAGGGAGGTTAAGATTGGACATTAAGAAAAGCTTCCTAACTGTCATGGTGGGTAAGCACTGGAATAAATTGCCTATTGAGGTTGTGGAGTTTCCATCCTTGGAGATTTTTAAGAGCAGGATAGACAAACACCTGTCAGGGATGGTCTAGAACAATACTTAGTCCTGCCATGAGTGCAGGGGACTGGACTAGATGACCTCTTGAGGTCCCTTCCAGTCCTATGAATCTATGATTGCCAGATACAGTTTGAGACCCACTTGAAAAGTCTTTGGGCTGATATTTCTGAGCCCTTGGAGCTTTCCTCAATGGAAATAAAAAGTCTGGGGGATTTCCTGGAGACCTTTATTCTGTCTGGGTAGAAGGCGAGGGCCCTTCTGGCATCTAGGGTATGTATTATAGCCTCTCTGTTATCTCAGTGAGGGTTGGTGTAGAAAGTTGGAAAGTGAATCAATTGGTTCATGTGAAATGGGGACATTACCTTAGGAATTAATTTTAGATATCGTCTGAGTGTAACCTTGTCCTGAAAGAATACTGTACAGGGGAGATGTGCCATTAGAGCTGCTGTTTCTCCTATTCTCATGGTCAAAGTGATCACTATCAGGAATCCCGTTTTCATTGAGAGGTAAGAAAGCAAACAGGTGGCCATGGGTTGAAAGGGAAGACTGGTCAGTCCTTTTAGTAACAGGCTTAAGTCCCATGTGGGAGTGGGAAGCCGAGTTTCTGTAAAGAGGTTTGCAATACCCTTGAGGAACATTCTGATGACTGGGTGTGACAGCACTGAGAACATAAAAACGGCCATACTGGGTCAGACCAAAGGTCCATCTAGCCCAGTATCCTATCTTACAAAACATGGCCAATGCCAGGGGCCCCAGAGGGAATGAACAGAACAGATAATCATCAAGTGATCCATCCCCTGTCACCCATTCCAGGCTTCTGGCAAACATAGGTTAGAGATACCATCCCTGCCCATCCTGGATAATAGCCATTAATGAACCTATCCTCCATGAATTTACCTAGTTTTTTTTTTAACCCTGTTATAGACTTGGCCTTCACAAAATCCTCTGGCAAAGAGTTCCACAGGTTGACTGTGCGTTGTGTGAAGAAATACTTCCTTTTGTTTTTTATAAACGTGCTGCCACTTAACTTCATTTGGTGATGCCTAGTTCTTGTCTTATGAGAAGATGTAAATAACACTTCCTTATATACTTTCTCCACAGCAGTCATGATTTTATAAACCTCTATCATATACCCCCTTAGTCATCTCTTTTCCAAGCTGAAAAGTCCCTATTTTATTAATCTCTCCTTGTTCCATATCCCAGATCACTTTTGTTGCCCTTTTCTGAACCTTTTCCAATTCCACTATATATTTTTGGAGATAGGACGACTGCATCTATACGCAGTATTCAAGATGCGGGCATACCATGGATTTATATAGAGGCAATATGATATTTTCTGTCTTATTATCTATCCCTTTCTTAATGATTCCCAACATTCAGTTACCTTTTTTGACTGCCGCTGCACATTGAGTGGGTGTTTTTCAGAGAACTATCCACAGTGACTCCAAGATCTCTTTCTTGAGTAGTAACAGCCAATTTAGACCACAGCATTTTATGTGTACAGTCAGGATTATGTTTTCCAATGTGCATTATTTTGCATTTATCAACATTGAATTTCATCTGCCATTTTGTTGCCAAGTCACCCAGTTGTTTGAGATCCTTTGTAGCTCTTCACAGTCTGCTTTGGACTTAACAATCTTAAGTAGTTTTGTATCATCTGCAAATTTTGCCACCTCAGTGTTTACCCCTTTTTCCAGATCATTTCTGAATATTTTGAATATGACTGGTCCCAGTACACACCCAGGGAGGACAGCACTATTTACCTCCCTCCATTCTGAAAGCTGACCATTTATTCCTACCCTTTGTTTCCTATCTTTTAACCAGTTAATAATCCATGAGAGGACCTTCCCTCATATCCTCTGACAGCTTACTTAGTTTACCAGCCTTTGGTGAGGGACCTTGTCAAAGTTTTCTGAAAATCTAAGTACACTATATGCACTGGATCCCTTTTCCACATGCTTGTTGACCCCCTCAAAGAATTCTAGTAGATTGGTGAGGCATGATTTCCCTTTACAAAAAGCCATGTTGACTCTTCCCTGACAAATTATGTTCATCTATTTGTCTGACAATTCTGTTCTTTAGTATAGTTTCAGTCAGTTTGCCTGGTACTAAAGACAGGCTTACCGGCCTGTAATTGCTGGAATCATCTCGGGACCCTTTTTAAAAATGGGGGTCATGACTCCTGTCATTTGGTGCAGATGCATATTTAAATGAGGTTACAAACCACAGTTAGTAGTTCTGTAATTTTACATTTGAGTACCCCTCTACTAGATGGTGGAAGGCTGTTATAGTTTCTAGGTGGACTCTAAGAGAGCTTATAGTCAGCCCTGATCTTTTTAGGGCCAGTGCATAGTTTAAGATGAGCGGAAGAGTCATGGATGTCAGGGAAATTTGTTGGGATGTACAGCAAATCCAAAATCTAAAACATTTTTGCAGGTAAGTACGTTGTGTCAAGGATTTTCTGCTGTGTAATAATTCCTCTTTCATTTTCATCAAACATGAGTTCTCTAGGTGTTTAAACCGAGAAGAAGCCATGCTTTGAGGTGGAGAATTGCCAGGTTGCGAGGTAGGGTATGTCCTCTGTTCTGCAAAAGCAGATGTGAAATGAGTGGAAGAGGNACTCTAACCTCTCAAATAGGGAAGCTCAATTTTCTATGAAAAGAAATTAGTAAGAAAGGAGAAAACTCCAAAGCGGCTCCTCCCTGGCGCTCAGGTGTGTGATCCTGACACCTGTCAAAGGCCTCCAAGGAGAAATTGAAAAAGAGACTTCCTGGGGAAAGCCTCAGGGGTCTCAGAGATTGCAAATGCCCTCCCTCCCCTGAATGTCAAAGATGACAGAAGTTGATGGCAGATGTAAGAGAGCCAGCACGGCTAGGAGATCATCGATTCATGAAATCAGAGTAGTTTCCATGCCATGCCTAGGATTTGTCCTGACCAAAATAACTCAGTTACAGGAGGAGATCTCAGGTGACATTAGAGTAGTTTCCCCCTAACCTGCTCAATGAAATTACCCAGAACATAGACAGTAAAGGCTGGGTAATGAGAGCTTGAAGTCATGGCTTCTTGAGCATGTGCCTAACAATGGGTCATTTGAGTGAGGATTGCTCTGTGCTCTTCCATAGCAAGGCAATAATGCCAATAGAGAGCCACAGCAACATAGCATTGAAGGCACCCAGGGTTGCAAGGCAGATGTTGATTGAATCCCTTACTGGCCTGGGTTATCCCAAGCATCATCTATGGCTAAATTATTAACCTCTCTGTGCCTCAGCTCCCCACCTGTACACTGGGGACAATGATACTTACGTTACTCACAGGGATGATGTGAGGGTAAATTGATGAATGTCTGGGAGAGGCTGAGATATTACAAGGATGGGGCCGTAGGAGTAAATAGATAGTTCAGTTGCTAGAAATTGTAGAACTCAGCCAGGATGCTTATTTACTTCTGTATGTGTTTGCTTCCAGTACAGCCCCTTTCTGTTACACTCAGGGAGTGGATATGATCATACTGTAACCAAAACCCAGTAGGGCTGTTTTAATCTCCTGCATACTCCTGCCATTTGCTTGCTCTTTCATTAGTGACACTGATACAGCTATCTGACTATTTTGGAGGAGGGGTGTTGTAGATCTGGCTATGTTATCTCACAACAGGGATTCATGTTTGACTTTCAAAGCTTAGAAGGGACCATTCTGATCATCTAGTCTGACCTCCTGAATAACACAGATTTCACAAAGTAATTCCTACATCAAGCCCACAATTTTGGTTGAACTAAAGTGTATATTTTAGAAAGAGAACCAGCACAGCTAGTTGCAATTGTTTCTCTCACAGGATCACAAAACCACCTGAACTCTCTTTCTGTTCCACTTGAATGTGAGCTTCTTAAATCTGCCTTTAGTAGCATAAGCTCACAGCATGTCATAAAATAAATCTGCAAATAAACCCCCAGAACCCTCCATAAGAATCCATATGCACTTTTTCTCCAGGGGGAAGGATGGAGAACGACCCACGTGTGATGAAAGAAAATCATGTCACTTCCTGCATCTCTATACGATGCTCTGATGCCACAGTGACGGGCATAGTATCAGAATTTGTAGGGCAGAGAAGAGATTAGGGGCTTCTTGTCACTGTCTAATTGTGTGTGTGTGTGTGTGTCTTTGTGTGAGTGCTCATTAAGGTGCCTGTAAATAACCTCCCATTTATCCTCCTGGATTTCAGAGGGAAGTCTGGAGTCTGGATTGGGGGTTAGGGCCCTCTCTGGAGTTAGGAATATTTAGTTGCTGAGTTTCTCACTGTTATCACACCCCTGATAGAACATTCACTTTCAGTGCAGTGCCCATCCTAGAGCTGGCGATACCTGAGAAGTGACATTTTAACATTATTACTTTTGGGTGATTCAGTTGTAACGTTGCACTCCATAATGTTTTATGGAAATATGCTTAGGAGTTTTAATGTAATGTAACTGGAAAATGCTTTATGCAAAAGGTCTCTTGTAAGGTATCATTTCAAATCTTATAGCCTACTGAATATATTCATCCTATTTGGGTGCAAGTATCATCATTGTATCTGAAGCTAAGAATACGAAGTATAACTCTGAGGTCTTATTGTATCTGTGCAAAGTGTGGGCCATTAATGATGGTCTAGAATCTTGATGGCTCGCATTGATTAGGACAATTGGTTGTAAATGGTTCATTTACCTGCAAGCCTTCCTGTGTTCCTGTGAGCCAGCCCAGGAAGAATAGAGGCTGGGGTCTCACAGGACATGTGAACATGTCACCTGATACTGAAATCCATCTTAAATCTGGTGCTTTTCCATATAGAAGGAGGGGTGGAGACCCAGAGAGAAAATATTACTGCCTTGTTCTAAAGCTATAGAAAGGGTGGGACAAAACAAAGGAGACTACCAGTCATGAGAACACCCCTGCTTTCCATCTAAGATGTCTGCTGGAACTAACAAGGACTGTACCAGGGGAAAGGATTGGGCCCAGACTAGGAAGGAGTCTAGTCTGTGAAAGAAGCTTATTAGAACAACTCTGAGGGTGAGATTTTACCTGTAATCAGTTTCTTAATGTATTAGGCTTCAACTTGTGTGTTTTTGCTTTATTTTGCTTGGTAACTTACTTTGTTCTGTCTGTTGTTACTTGAAACCTCTTAAATGCTACATTTTATTCTTAATAAAATCACTTTTGTTTATTATTGAACCCAGAGTAAGTGATTAATACCTAGAGGAGCAAACAGCTGTGCACATCTCAGTGATATAGAGGACGAACAATTTATGAGTTTACCCCGTATAAGCTTCGTAAAGAGTAAAATGGATTTATTTGGTGTTTAGATCCCACTGGGAGCTGGGTGTCTGGGTGCTGGAGAAAGGATACCTAATGAGAAGTTTTTGGTTGAAGTCTGCAGCTTTGGGGGCGTGGACCAGCCCTGGGTCTGTGTTGTAGCAGACTAGTGTGTCTGGCTCAACAAGGCAGGGTTCTGGAGTCCCAAGCTGGCAGGGAAAATGGGCTCAGAGATAATCTCAGCACATCAGGTGCCAGTCCCAAGGGGGTAACTGTGACCAAACCCGTCACATTAGTCTCCATCTCTCTCCCTGCTGGTCCACATACAGCCATCCAACACACCTATTAAGAGAAACATCAGGCCTGGAACATATCTTCAAAAAGGGTTTAATAAGAAAAAGCAAAAATTCACAATGAAGAAGTGTTAGGAACAAAAAAGCAGGGAAGTTCCAGACTGTCTGATCAATGGGAAATTAGAGGGGAAATCACAGCGCCTGTCTCAGTCACACACATTTCTTGCATTTAAACAAAACTGAAATAAAAAAGCTAATTGAAGTAGTTCCCAGGCAGGGATTGTCTCCAATACCCCCATTGCCCAATGAGGATTTGGGAGAGGAAAAGTTTAACCATACAGCATTTACATCCACCCAGGATATTTGATCTGAACCCAGCCATTCTTATATTGATGTCCCAGAGACGCCATCACCAACATCATCATAACCTGGATCACGAGGAGGTGGGGACAGGGCGTCACTCTCTGCCCCAGAGGCCCCTTCACTTCTTAGCGTGTGCAGACTCCAGCCTGGAAATAGCAAGGAGGTACATTATAGTCAATGTATCCATTCTCCACCCATGTGCTCTCACATAATGGATGGGCAAGGTACAGTATGGGCTGTGAATCAGCCCCTGCCCCCAGTTCCTCTGAGTGGGTCTCTGACAAGTTTAATCTATTATCTCTCTCTGTTCTTCAAAGAAAACATGGGGAAACAGATTCTCTCTGTGCTGAGACATCCCTGGTGCAGGAGAAGTGTGGGGATGGCAGTGAGCTGGTGATGACTCCCTGATAGGCCACTGGAAGCTGCTGTAACTTTTGACAACTGATATAGTCCCTAAGGAACCACACGTCAGCAGAGACCTCATGGCTGCAGCTGGGTGGGGACCCTAGCCCATAGAACATGCCTGGGCATCACAGATCTCACCTGCCCACACAATGCTCGTTCGCACATTATTCCCACCAAGACCAAAGAAATGCACATTTCATCCCAACCCAGTTTCCCCTGAGGTGCAAAGCGGGAGCTCAGCCATTGGCCCTAACTCTGATCCTATGCTAACGGGGACATTTACATATTGAAGTGAGTGATTTCAAACCTGATGCCAGGCCACTAACTAACCACACGTGAGGGACCTGCTCTTCCCACTACCACCCAGGGCACTTGTTTGGGGAAAGGCGCTTTGGCCCCGATCCTGCCAATGGACTCTTGTAACTTTGATGATTTGGACAATTCCACTGAAGTCAGCAAGACTATTCATGTGAGTAGAGTGACAGATGGGATCTAGTATTTGTAGGATCATGGACCTTAATAGGAAATCTTTTTTAATCTTGATTTAAGTCCATTTAACTTGGTTTAGTAGAGGTTAGGGTGGGGATACAGCTGGGAGTTTACCAATAACTGTATTTCAGTGCAGTGACAGTGACCTCTAGTGGCCAGTAAAGGCTCTTCCAGGTGAGTTGTCTACACACCACTCACCTGTCTGTGAATCCCAGTTCCTGACACTTCCCCCATGGGCCCCAGTGACTTCCTGGGCTCTCAGTCCAGAACCAGGGTCATCTTCAGGGTCAGAAATTTCTCTGGCATCATCATAACCGTCCCCTGGGACATCTCCAGGAAGGGCAGGGACCTCTGAAATAAAGATTGGAATTAATGGTAATGAGAAGAGGCTTTCCACTGAATAGAGAAATAAGCTACATGCCAGGAGTGGCAAACGAGGGAGTTATGTGTATTATTTCTTATGAATGCCACATACACCTCAGCTTAGCTGTTTGATATTATCCTGCCAGACTGCACAGAGAAAATCAAAGGAGGCTGTTGGTGAGGAAGCAAACAGGAAACATAAAACTAACAAAGACTTGGCCCCTTAAGGGCACAATGAGGGGAGCTGTTAATTGTGGAATGAGTCTCCCTGGCTCCAGCCAGGCTAGTCTAGGTTAATTCTTCCCAGCCCTGAGCTCAGGATCAAAGGGCAGACTAGGGAATGAAGGGGGTGGAGCAGCAGTAGCTAAGGGGTAATGTGGCTTCCAGGAGGCAGATTCATCACTGCTCACCTCGAC
>NC_048298.1:135751003-135791506 GCF_013100865.1 Trachemys scripta elegans
GAGAAGTGTTTGGGGGCTGCAGGGATATAATCTGCAGTTACTCCCTGGAGGTGGATTCTTGAGGCTGGCACAGCCAGAGTGAGGAAAGGAACCAGAGTATAGGAAGCAGTCATAGAATCATAGAAGCTTAGGTTTGGAAGCAACGTCAGGAGGCCATCTAGTCCCACGCCCTGCTCAAAACAGGACCAACCACAACTACATCAGTCCAGGTAAGGAGCAGTGTGGGCAGAGGGAGGAAGCCCAGAACTGCTGAGCAGGCCTGGGTTCCCCTACCAGCCACTGAGGGAGTGGCACCAGGGCAGTGAATGGGAAGACTGCCTAGGCAGTTGATGGCCTGAATCCCATAAGGGGAAACACTGAATGACCTAGCTGGAAGTCTAAGTCACAAAGAGAATGCTGCGGGTCCTGGAGGAAGAGGAGCTGCAGACCAGAGTCAGAGTGATGATGTGCAAACTGTGGATGGGGCGTTGGCCTTGAAAGCTAATCCCCAGAATGACCAGGAGGAGATGCCAGATCGGCAGTGAATGGAGTACCTCATGACACCCTGTAAAAGACTTTTGGGAAACTGACAGTTTATTACATCACTTCCACCATTTGGAGTTACAAACTGATTTGCCTATTATATTTTACCTGCTATAGACTCTCAATAACCCTTTTAGCTAATAAATAATAACTTCTTAGCTAATAAACCTTTAGTTATTTACTATAGAACTGGCTGCCAGTTGTTGGAATAAGGTCTGGAGTGACTGACTGGTCTCTTGGGACTGGGAGAAACTTGGTGTGGTGTGATATTATGATTAAGTGACATTTTATCACAACTTTCAGTTTGTCTGGGTGGCAAGTTAGGCTGAAGAGCTTAAATGGACTGTCTGTGACTCCATGGTGAGACTTGCGTAGTGATCCAGGAGTTCATGTTTGTGACTGGCTTGGTGAAATCTAATTATAGAATAGGGGTCTCAAACTCCTGGCCTGCGGCCCATCTGCAGCCCAGGAACCTCCCCACTGCGGCCCGTGGAGGAGAGATGGAAGGAGAGACGCAGGCAGACAGGCTGTCCGCAATGTCTGCTGTAGGCACCGCCCTCCTGTAGCTCCCATTGGCTGGGGGAGAGGGACAGATATATCATCATTAGTTGCTGGGCAGAGTCAGCCATGGAGGCAGCATCACTTTTTTCCACAATGAATATAAACAAGTCAAAATACCGAACACAACTGTCTGATGCACACCTTGCTGCAATCCTGAAGGTTTCAACTGCTCAGGCAGGGAGGCCAAACATCAACAAACTGACAGAACTGAAGCATTGCCAGGTGTCTGGCAAACACTAAAAACTTTCTGGCAGGTGAAGAATTGTATAAAGTTGTATGACAGCTTTATTATTTCTATGAAATTCAGAATAAAAAATACAATATAAATGTTTTCTTTTTTGAACACCATCTTCAATGACATTATTAGCCCACTGGGCGGATTCAAAGACTGGCACTGGCCCCTAAGGCAAATTGAGTTTGAGACCCCGTTACACTGGTCTACAATTTTTGAGAAGTCGTCTGCTTCAGAGATAAAATGTGCTATTTATTATGTATTTTGATGTGCTGAATTCAAATATGACAATTAAAACAACTGATTGGCTACTGTTTCTAAGATATTTAAGTTTTTACATTTTATGTCTATGTATATTGTGTAGATAGTAGAGTTTTAATCATAAATTGTAAACCTAGGTCTTTTCATGTGTTTATGGTTGCTTTACATGATAATATTTCACCTGTCCTGTTTATGTAACACTTTAAAAATCAGCAAAACGGTTATATAAATAAAATTTATTATGAAACAAAAGGCAAAAAACTATTATGTACATAGTTTAGTCCTAGTCAGTGTCTACTTGGTGCTTCTTGGCTTGTCTCTTGTATTCATTAAATGGAGCATCTCTTGTCACTGTCCAGCAATAGTCTGCAAGCATTGATGGGCTCCATTTGCCCTGATAGCGTTTCTCCATTGTTGCAATGTCCTGGTGAAATCGCTCGCCATGCTCGTCACTCACTGCTCTGCAGTTCGGTGGAAAAAAATCTAGATGAGAGTGCAAAAAATGTTTCTTTAGTGACATGTTGCAACCAAGGCTTTGGATGCCTTGAGGAGGTTTTCCACCAACAACCTGTAGTTGTCTGCCTTGTTGTTTCCGAGAAAATGTATTGCCACTAACTGGAGGCTTTCCATGCCATCTTTTCCTTGCCACGCAGTGCATGGTCAAATGCATCATCTCGAAAAAGTTCACAAATCTGAGGACCAACAAAGACACCTTCCTTTATCTTAGCTTCACTTAACCTTGGAAATTTTCCATGGAGGTACTTGAAAGCTGCTTGTGTTTTGTCAATGGCCTTGACAAAGTTCTTCATCAGACCCAGCTTGATGTGTAAGGGTGGTAACAAAATCTTCCTTGATTCAACAAGTGGTGGATGCTGAAGAATTTTCCTCCCAGGCTCCAATGACTGTCGGAGTGGCCAATCTTTCTTGATGTAGTGGGACTCTCTTGCACAACTATCCAATTAGCAGAGAAAACAGCAGTACTTTGTGTATCCAGTCTGCAGACCAAGCAAGAGAGCAACAACCTTCAAAACGCCACAAAGCTGCCACTGATGTTGGTCATAGTTTATGCACCTCAAAAGTTGTTTCATGTTGTCATAGGTTTCCTTCATATGGACTGCATAACCAACTGGAATTGATGGCAAAACATTGCCATTATGCAGTAAAACAGCTTTAAGACTCGTTTTCGATGAATCAGCGAACAGTCTCCACTCATCTGGATCGTGAACGATGTTGAGGGCTGCCATCACACCATCAATGTTGTTGCAGGATACAAGATCACCTTCCATGAAGAAGAATGGGACAAGATCCTTTTGATGGTCACGGAACATGGAAACCCTAACATCACCTGCCAGGAGATTCCACTGCTGTAGTCTGGAGCCCAACAGCTCTGCCTTACTTTTGGGTAGTTCCAAATCCCTGACAAGGTCATTCAGTTCATCTTGTGTTATGAGGTGTGGTTCAGAGGAGGAGGATGGGAGAAAATGTGGGTCCTGTGACATTGATGGTTCAGGACCAGAAGTTTCATCCTCTTCCTCGTCTGACTCAAGTGAGAATGATTCTGGTGCATTAGGAACTGGCAGTCCTTCTCCGTGGGGTACTGGGCGTATAGCTGATGGAATCTTTGGATAATGCACAGTCCACTTTTTCGTCTTTGACACACCTTTCCCAACTGGAGGCACCATGCAGAAATAACAATTGCTGGTATGATCTGTTGGCTCTCTCCAAATCATTGGCACTGCAAAAGGCATAGATTTCCTTTTCCTGTTCAACCACTGGCGAAGATTTGTTGCACAAGTGTTGCAGCATATGTGTAGGGCCCACCTCTTGTCCTGATCTCCAATTTTGCAGCCAAAATAAAGGTGATAGGCTTTCTTAACCATAGTGGTTATACTGCGCTTTTGTGATGCAAAAGTCACTTCACCACAAACATAGCAGAAGTTATCTGCACTGTTCACACAAGTACGAGGCATCTCTGCTCACTTTGGCTAAATAGAAATATGTCCCTTTGCAAAATCAAACACTGACAAATAAGAGAACACGACACTGTATGATTTCTAGAGCTGATATAGGGCAATTTGTTCAGCACAGTGATGTAAGCTTCGTTATGATTGCATCATCCATAACGTCTAGGAATAACATGATGCAATTCATATAATGTATGACACAATACCAGCTTCAGATTGCATCATTCATTGTTTTGCCTAAAAAGCAAGTATTATTCAAACCCAGTCATAGATTTATTCATAGATCCAGTTAAAGATGTATTTTAGTCATTTCTGGTTTAAATTGAGATCCCTTCCCTTTATAACTCACTTATCCTCCGCCATTCCCAAGTCAAGGGTCATATATACTGACCCAGTAGCATATCTTGAAAACTAGAGCCAATCAACAATTTTAAGCACCATTTTCATTCTCAGTGACCAGAATTAGTAAAGTTTGACTACATTTATTTCAGAAGCATTTTGACTGTAGAGCAGTGTTATTGACCACACTAGCAGTTTGGGTGTCTGCTCTTGTTTTTTTGAGTCTGCCCTGAGATAGTCACTTACAGTGGTGAGCCACTCCAGACAGCATGACAGGAGGTACCAGAACGTTAGAGAAAAGCAGACTTGGTACCAATTTATTTAACAAATAAAGAGAAAGAAAGGCAAATTGGATCCATGTGTCTACAATAAACTCCCAGACACTTAGGGCCTAATTCTACGCTGCTGAAATCAACTGTGAAGCTCCCACTGACACAATGGGAAAAGAAATAGGCCCTTAATGTGCTGTAGTTACCCTGCAGTTGGAATGGGCATGAAAAATGATATCAATGCAGTAACATACAGTGCATGATATAGGGTGTGGTAAACCCAGGACAAACAGCTACGGAGGTGGGGGGGTAGTAATTAGTCCCAGGGGGTTAAAAGGCCTCTCCCAATCCACTGAGGAGAGATAACCACGGGGAAACAAGGTTCAGCTGGAAAAGGGGTTACTAGGAAACTAATTAGGTTCAGCTGGCTCCAACTGCTTGAGACCTTTTTAAACCCTCCCCTGCGTGGAAAGAGGGGTGGGGGTGAGAGAGTGAGAGAAGCAGGGAAGCTGCCAGTAGGCTGGGTGCAGCAAAACACTGAACCCTTCCAGGAAGGAAGCTGCACTCCCTCCCCAGAAGGGAAGAAAAACAAGCACAAGGGACTGACTGGGGAAAGGAATAGCCGGAGCCTGTGCTACCTGTAAGGATCTGCCTTGCCCAAGCCTGTGTCTCCAAGGCAAAAAGGACTGAGCCTGCTGAGGGGAAGAAAGTACTTTGCCACACGTGGTGTCAGGGGTGGGATGTGGTATAGTGAGTGAGGCTCTGTGGCAAGCCATCTCAGGGCAGGGTAAATCACACACAAAAAATTAAAAAAAAAAAAAAAAAATGGAGGACGTAGTGAAGGCATTGAGACAGGCCACTGCGGCCCAACAAGAGGCTACCAGGGTACAGATGGCGGCCCACCAAGAGTCAGTATGTGTCCAACAAGAGACAAACCAATTGCTGATGAACCAGGCGGCCCAAGATGGAGCCACCTGAATGAAGTAGTGAACCAGTTGAAAGCCCTGACCATGCTGACGCACGGGCCCCAGGGAACCCGGTCGCTACGCGCAAGCAACTATTTACAGAAAATGACAACA
The DNA here is from genome assembly GCF_013100865.1 of Trachemys scripta elegans. Classification (NCBI taxonomy): domain Eukaryota; kingdom Metazoa; phylum Chordata; order Testudines; family Emydidae; genus Trachemys; species Trachemys scripta. The sequence continues at coordinate 135,756,231 of NC_048298.1, forward strand.
GGTGACGATACAGAGGCATATCTCCTTGCGTTCAAGAGGGCAGCCCTGCGGGAGGCCTGGCCTCAAGACCAGTGGGCAGGTATCCTGGCCCCATTTCTGTGCAGGGAGGTCCAGAAGGCCTATTTCAACATGACCACAGAAGCACCTATGGATTACCCCCAGCTGAAGGCGGAAATCCTGGTGAGGTCAGGCGTGATGCCGGCCATAAGGGCCGAGCGCTTCTATGAGTGGAAATACCAGGACAACAAAGCGCCGAGGTCCCAGCTATTTGACTTGATCCACCTTGCCCGGAAGTGGCTCCAACCCGAGACCCATGGGACGGAGAAGGTAGTGGAAATCCTGGTGTTGGACACGTATGTGAGGGGGTTGATGCTGGACATACAAGGGTGGGTCCACCAAAATGATCCCTCCTCCTATGATGAACTAGTTTCCCTCGTAGAGAGACACTTAGCAGCCCAAGAACTTTCTCAGACCACCGGGGAAGGAAGGTGCCAGAATCGGAGACCAGTCTCTGTGCCGAGGCCCTGGTTTGCCCTAGCGCCAGGCTGGACAATGGACGGGAGGAAGGAGGCAGAAGAGCAGCCGGCGGTCCCGGAGAGACTTGAGGACTGGGGGAGAAAGACTCGGGGGGATAAAGAACAGCAGCCTGAAAAATAGGGGGCTGCCCCGAGCTGGGTACCGATGTTATGCCTGTGGCGAATTGAGGCATATTGCTGCCCAATGTCCGAATCTAGAAGAGCCTATGCAATGCGAATTGGGAGATATAGGGGGACCATGTGATCTAATAAGTCTAGTTGGGGTTGCGATGGTCCCTCATAGATACACTAGGCCCGTTAAGATGAATGGTATAGAGACCACAGCATTGGTAGACTCGGGAAGTGCAATCACGTTAGTCTCGGGGAAGCTGGTTGGGCAGGACCAACTATCCCGGGCCAAGCGCTCAGGAATATCCTGTGTGCTTGGGGATGTCAACTATTATCCAACCATCCCCATAAAAATAGAAGAAGTTCTCAGAAACCCCACTAGGTTGACGGTGGGAGTAGTTCCGAAACTCCCCTACCCAGTCCTTATCGGATGAGACTTCCCAGGGTTTGATAGCCTACTCCCCGGGGAGGAGGTAGAAGAAAATAATGACCCCGGAACCCAGGGGGTGGCCCAGATAGTTAACCCCCCTCCGGCCTTCCATGAATTTAACCATAATTTGTTCTCCCTGCCCGGGAAGTCCAGGAAGACTTGGAAGGAATGGAGGACGGATAAAAGGAGGGGGACGAGGATCCTGACCCAGTACCAGAAGTCTACGCTTGCAGGGTAAAGAAGGGGCTCAACCGACAGCAGGACTGGGCCAGTGATCAACAACCCTATCGCCGGACCTGGTTCTCCAGGGGCTTTCCCCAAGGGGGAGACGGAGGTAGAACCCCCCTGAGTTTGGACAAATGGAGACCGCACTCGGGAATTTTGGTCAGGATCAGGCCAATGATCCCATATACAACAATATTTGTAAAGTAGTAGTCGAGGTAAATGGGGCCCCATGGAGGGGAGAGTTAAGGGCCCAGGGCCATATTATATGATTAAGAACAATCTGCTATACAGAGTAGTCTGGGTCAAAGAGCAAGTCGTAGAACAACTCTTGGTCCCACAGAAGCATCAGAGGGCCGTGATGGATCTGGCCACAGCCATCTGTTCGGGGGCCACCTAGGGGTAGATAAGATCCTTGACCAGATTCTACAGAGGTTTTTTTGGCCCGGCATTTATGCGGCAGCCCGGCAGTATTGTACATCCTGTCCGGAATGCCAGATACATTGGCCCCGACCACACTTAAGGACCCCTTTGATACCTCTGCCAATTATTGAGACCCCATTTGAGCGAATAGCCATGAACATAGTAGGGTCATTGGAGAAGTCAACCCGGGGCCATCAGTACATTTTGGTAGTACTAGATTATGCCACCCGATACCCCGAGTCCGTACCTCTACGGAACTCCGTGTCCAAGACCATAGCCAAATAATTAGTCCAGATTTTTTCCAGAATAGGGATACCTAAGGAGATCCTGACAGACCAAGGGACCGCCTTTGTGTCTAAGCTGATGAAGGACCTATGTACAATGTTCCACATACGGACCCTCAGTCTACCACGATGGTCTTGTCGAATGCTTTAATAGGACATTGAAGAACATGTTACGGAAAGTGGTTAGTCGCGACGGGAAAGACTGGGACGCCCTGCTGCCTTACTTGCTGTTTGCCGTACAGGAGGTCCCTCAGGCTTCTACTGGATTCTCCCCCTTCAAGCTGTTATATGGTCGCCACACCAGGGGCATACTGGACCTGGCTAAAGAAGACTGGGAAGAACAGCCGAACCCTGGGAGAAATGTTGTTGAACATGTCTTGCAGATGAAAGACAGAATATCCCAAGTCGCCCCCCTTGTGCGCGAACACATGGAGAAGACCCAAGGGGCACAACAGACATACTACAATTGCCAAGCAGCGACCTGGAAGTTCCAGGTGGGGGACCGGGTGATGGCGCTCATACCCACAGTGGAGAGTAAGCTCCTGGCCAGGTGGCAGGGGCCGTACGAGATAATAGAAGCTATAGGAGAAGTCGACTATAAGGTGCGACAGCTGAGTCGCCGGAAGCTGGAGCAGATCTACCATATAAATCTGCTGAAGCCTTGGCAGGATAGAGAAGCTCCGGTGGTTGCGCTAGGGGCACCATCCCCTAAAAGCAACCAGCCCGACCTGGTGGGAATATCTCCAGAGTTGACTCCGGAACAATGATCGGAAGTGATCAGCCTGATCAAATGCAACCAGGATGTGTTCTCGGAAAAGCCCGGCAGGATTACTGAGGGGAGGGATAGCTCAGTGGTTTGAGCATTGGCCTGCTAAACCCAGGGTTGTGAGTTCAATCCTTGAGGGGACCACTTGGGGATCTGGGGCAAAATCAGCACTTGGTCCTGCTAGTAAAGGCAAGGGGCTGGACTCAATGACCTTTCAAGGTCCCTTCCAGTTCTAGGAGATGGGATATCTCCATTAATTATATTATTATCCTCACAGAGTCTGGAGTGAAGGTGAATGTCAAGCCATACCGGATCCCGGAGGCCAAAAGAGATCAGGACAGAGGTCAGGAAAATGCTGACCTTAGGAGTCATCGAAGAATCTAATGGCCAAGTCCCATGGTTTTAGTGCCTAAGCCTGATGGCAGTATGAGGTTCTGCAATGACTTCCGCAAGCTGAATGAGGTGTCCCAATTTGAGGCGTACCCTATACCCAGGATAGATGAGGTAATTGACAAACTAGGAAAAGCACGGTTTATGTCTACCCTTGACCTGACCAAGGGCTATAGGCAGATCCCCCTGGCCAAGGCCAACAAAGAGAAGACAGCCTTTGCAACTCCAGAGGGTCTGTATCAGTACACCATCCTCCCCTTTGGGTTGCATGGGGCTCCCGCTACTTTCCAATGGCTAATGGACAAACTGTTGCGACCCCATGGCAAGTATGCTGCAGCCTATCTCAACGACGTCATCATATATAGCCCTGACTGGGAGATGCACTTGGAGAAGGTGGAAGCGGTCCTGGACACAGTGAGGAAGGCGGGGCTGACTGCGAATCCCTCCAAATATTCAATCAGGTTAGCTGAGGGCAAGTACCTTGGGTAAATAGTGGGGAGGGGCATGGTGAAGCCCCAACTGAACAAGTTAGAAGCTATACAAAAGTGGCCCCGACCACTCCAGGAAAAATAGGTCAGAGCATTCCTGGGACTAGTGGGGTACTATAGGCAGGTCATTCCCCACTTCGCCACTATGGCATGCCCATTAACGGACCTAAAAAAAGCTCGGGGCCCAGACATAGTAAAATGGTCTGCCACAGCCGAAGGCGCATTTGCAGATCTCAGGGCGGCCCTCTGCACAGACCCCGTACTAGTAGCCCCAGACTGGGGGAAGGAGTTTATCCTACAAACCTGAAGTAGGGTTGGGGGCGGTACTTTCACAAGTGGTTGGAGACGACGAACACCCCATCCTCTTCCTCAGTAGGAAGTTCCAGCCTAGGGAACGGAAATACGCCGTAGTGGAGAAGAAATGCCTGGCGGTAAAATGGGCCATAGAAAACCTCCACTACTATCTACTTGGACGGAGGTTTACCCTTGTCACGGACCATGCCCCTCCGCAGTGGATGCACCAAAACAAGTACAAAAATGCGAGAGTAACAAGATGGTTCCTGTCACTTCAACCCTTCCACTTCACAGTACAACATAGGTCTGGAACCCAACATGCGGATGGCAATGCGGATGGCCTGTCGAGAGTGCACTGCTTTCCGACCCAAGTAGCCCAACCCCGTAGAGGTGGGGGGTGGGGGAGGAATATGTGGTAAACCAGGACAAACAGCTACAAAGCGGGGGGAGGAGTAGTAATTAGTCCCAGGGGGTTAAAAGGCCTATCCCAGTCCACTGAATAGAGATAATCACGGGGAAACAAGGTTCAGCTGGAAAAGGGGTTACTAGGAAACTAATTAGGTTCAGTTGGCTCCAACTGCTTGAGACCTTTTAAAACCCTCCCCTGCGTGGAAAGAGGNTGCTCCAAATCAGGCAGAGCAGGGTTTGAACATGGATTTCCCACCTCCCAGCTGAGTGCTTTAACCACTGGCTTATGGGTAAAATGGGGAGATGAGAGAGCTGACCTGGCTTACATGCCTAGCTCCAGGAGTGGGTTCATGACTGAGATCCCTGAGCAGAGGTGTTTACCTCTGCCTGTGTGTCAGGGGGCTGAGGCTTAGATCAATAGCAGGTTGGCATCTAAAGAACGTTGTGTATCTAGGTCCTACTCCCTTCCTTGGCATTTCACTGCCGGCAAATTTAGGTGGTTCACTGTTCAGCTTTCTGGCTTCTGGTGCCTAACTCTCCCCATGCATTGTACGGGGAGCTGGGTGTGTGACTCAGAGCTGAGGATTCCATTGGATGGCAAGGTACCTAGGAGTCAGACCTTGCAATGCCCAAGTCCCTTGTGGGATCTAGCCCAGAGCTACTATCCATGGCAGTCTTGGTCAAAACAGGTTGCATCTGACTTCCTTTTCTTACTATTGTTTTCTGATACAAGACAGCATGTTTTTTAAGACTTTAAAATCAAGAAGCCACTATATACACTAGAGCTTCTTGGAAGTTCATCTTTTTCCCCACAAAATATGAATGACCATGAATATTTTTCATGTTTCACAAATAAATTTGGGTTTTTCATAGAGCTAATGATTAAAAAAAATTAATCGTGATTAATCGTGCTGTTAAACAATAATAGAATACCATGTATTTAAATATTTTGGATGTTTTCTACTGTTTCAAATATATTGATTTCAATTACAACACAATAGAAAGTGTACAGTGCTCACTTTATATCTATTTTTTATTCCAAATATTTGAAGTATAAAAAATGAAAGAAATAGTATTTATCAATTTAGCTAATACAAGTACTGTAGTGCAATCTCTTTATCATGGAAGTTGAACTTACAAATGTCGATTTTATGTACAAAAAATAACTGCATGCAAAAATAAAACAAATTTAAATTGGTATTCTATTGTTTAACAGTGTGATTAAACTGTGATTAATAATGATTTTTTTTTAAATCTCGATTAATTTTTTAGTTAAATGCATGAGTTAACTGTGGTTAATCAACAGTCCAAGTTTTTCAAAAAAATCTGAACATTTTCAATGAAAACAGACTTTTTGTGAAAGTTTGTAATCTTATTGTGAAGATTTTTCACAGGAAAAAAGTTTTCATGAAATTTTTTGAACATAAAAATACAGGAGAGAGAGAGAAGTTGCTATAGTGCATTAACCATATAACATGGCTATGCTTTGTTCTGTATATAATATATATAATATATTTTTACTATAAAGGGGTCACAGTTTGAACCTCAGATCCACATCATTTCAAGAACTGCTGAGATCACAGCACAAGGTGGGGTGGAGGCAGGCCCTAGGGTGGGTTATGTTCCCACTGAACAAGGACAGGATATTTAGAAGATTTTCACACTAAGTCACCTGAGCAAATGACACCGACGTCCTCAGCAATTCCTGTCTGGGCTGTCTCAGATGCGGAGTTGTCACAGAGAGTCAGACGAGTCTCATTTCCTCCACATCGGACACTTTTCAGCCCCACGGGGCCCCTTCCTCGCTCAGACTTAGGTGGGTTATAAGCTTTCTCAGCGACTCCACACTGGAGCTGTCTGCACACCACGCTGGCATCATCCATGTCCCACTGGTCATCCAGGACTCTGCCCCACGCACCATGGAGGAAAATCTCGACTGTCCCACTGCATCGGCTCTCTCCATACAACAGTCTGAGCACCTCAGAACGACCTGGGCTCACAGAGACACAAAATATGCTGAATAACACTCCCTGCTGGTACTGCATTAGAAATAACACACAGATGTGAGGTAAAACACAGGTTTTTGTGCCAAGTGGAAGGTAACCCTCACCACTGTGCAGTGATAGAGGGAACAACCTCTCTCAAGGGTTTCATTTGTCTGTCTACTCAGAAATGCAGGAGGTGATGGAGGGAAAGAATTCCCCAACTCTGATATCAGAGCTTGCACAATGTGGAACGCTATCACCTCCCAAAGGAGTCAATGTGAGTGGATAATGCTCAGGAACACCTGGCACATCAGGCCCCTGGTTACCAAAACGCTCTGTGCAAAAGTGCTTAGTGCTCACCCCTCACACTGATAGTGGCAGCGCTGTGAGATAGGTGTGATTTACAACACTAGTCTTTTCTGCACTCAGCTGGGTTTTTCCAGGCCAGGTCTGCAACTGTGGACACTTGAGTTACCTTTCTCATGAACTCTAGCTATTGTCTTGGCTGGAGATGTTGCTTGGAGGGGTGAGTGACCTCTGGGCAATGGGGAGGAAGGCCCCATTTTTTTCTAAACATATGTATTTTTCATTTTAAAACTTTGTTCACTGTGAGCATGTAAAGATGTTGAAGTTCCTTATGGGAGAAGCCAAGACTCTTTCTGGTGATTAGGTCATTGGAGATTTATACAGTGTGTACGGCACCTTGCATTTCAAAGGAGCCAAGTGTTCCCAAAATATGATCTGTAAACTTGTCAAATCTTCCTAAATATGTAAACAGTTATAAAAATATACATACAGAGGACAGTAGTGACTCCATATTTAAAGATGAGATTAATATTGCACTTAAGACAGGGATTCAATTATTTTGATTATATATGGTCTGATTCTCACATTAACACTCCTATACTGTGAGTAGGTGTCACAGAGTCACCGGACAATGCTCTGGAACTATTCCATATGAATCCAGTCAGGACTCTGGGGGGAATATTACTCCTCTCTGTGAGCAGACTGTCTCCAGGGCAAGAAGCTTACACAGTTTTGACCTTCTTGGGTCTGACCTCGGAGTATTCAGCATCCCCTTCTCACACAGTGTGCTTCCCACAGCAAGTTCGTACGGGGGGGGGCCTCCTGGGGAAGCCAGAGGGCCCTGCACCCCAAATCCACAGTCAGACATGACTCTCAGCCAGGAACACAATCCAAAACAGAACTTGTAGGTACAGGGAACAGGACCCCTCAGTCAGGTTCATTTCAAGGCCGGGGAGGCAAGAGCCCAGTGGCGTAGCCAGGTTCTAACATCAGGGGGAGCGAACACAAAAAAAGGCACCACCCAACATATCAAATTACTAATTACATACTTTTAAATTCGTTATACATATTTATTTGTACTTAAAATAAAAACACAAGAATGATCCAGCCACGGAAGGGTTTGCACAGCCGGCATTTCACAGGAGAACTTTAGATTATACTTAGATATACGTTAGTTCCTAGAAAGTAAATGACAGAATACAGTTGTTTATAATTGTCACAGGTTTAAAATAAAATACTGGCCATTTTTTCCAGTTACTAATTTCATTTTAAAATCAATCAGTGAAATGCACTTTATTTATAATAGATCGTAATACTAAAGTAACCAAAAAGGCATGACAAATACAAGTTTTATGAGAATTAGTGAGCAAAGATCTCATAGCTCTTCGGGGTTGGACAAAGCAGTAATTTCCCTCAAAGTAGCTTTATTCATGGGGTTTTTTTAAACAAAAGACATCTCTACAACACAGGTTGGCAGTCTAACATTTTTGAAACACGGAGTACTGAAAATTAGGGTTTTTAACTAATTTAAGCTGTACACACACACACACACACACACAAAACCAACAACAAAAAACAAACCTCTTCCTGCTTTCCTATCACCAGTTCTGTTACTACAGGAATGAAATCTAGACATCCTGTAAAACAGCTAGTTCAACATTGTTCTTCAAACCTCAGATCAGTGAAATGCAGCTTTGCATTTGAGATACTATATGACTGCCTGCATCTACACTGACATCAGGAGAGAAGAAGAGGACAATACTGTCCCTATGATTTAAAAAAAAAAGGCGAGACACACCCACCCACTATCAGTGCAACAAGAAGGGAGAACAGTAGCTGGGGCCAAGAGAGAAGATGCAATGAAATCCTCCTGTATCCACAACTGACATCTGAAATGCATCAGTCACTCTGCAGATCAAAGAAAGAAAGAGCAGCCAGTATTCAGACAGATAGGATCCTTATGACCTATATAGGAGAAGTCACTTTCTAAGGCCTTGGCTACACTTGTGAGTTACAGAACTGTAAAGGCTCCCGCAGCGCTGTAACTCACTCCCCGTCCACACTGGCAAGGCATTTGCAGCACTGTATCTCCGTGGTTGCAGCGCTGCATGTACTCCACCTCTCCGAGAGGAATAGCGAGTATTGTGCTGCAGCTGCCCAATGCGCTGTGAATGGCCTCCAGAATTATTCGGCAGTATCCCACAATGTCTGTTCTAGCCACTCTGGTCATCAGTTCAAACTCTACTGCCCTGGCCTCAGGTAACCAACCATGTGACCCACCCTTTACATTCCCCGGGAATTTTAAAAATCCCCTTCCTGTTTGCTCAGCCCGGCATGGCATGGAGTGCTATCAGCAAATCTTTTCAGGTGACCAAGCCTCCATGCGCCAAGCGAGCCCCAGCATGGAGGTTGCTGGACCTCATCAGTGTTTGGGGGGAGGAAGCTGTACAGTCCCAGCTGCGCTCCAGCCGTAGGAATTACGATTCCTTCGGGAAGGTATCAAAGGACATGATGGAAAGGGGCCATGACCGGGATGCCCTGCAGTGCAGGATTAAAGTGAAGGAGCTGCAGAGTGCCTACTGCAAAGCCCGCAATGCAAACAGCCGCTCGGGTGCTTCCCCCGCGACCTGCCGATTCTACAAAGAGCTGGATGTGATACTTGGGATTAACCCCACCTCCACTCCAAGCACCACCATGGACACGTCAGAGCCGGTGGGGGTGGGGGAAAGAGGAAGAGGAGGAGGAGGAGGAGGAGGAAGAAAACGGGAGTGATGGTGGTGGGCCGGATGGAGACACCCCGGAATCCCTGGAGCCATGCAGCCAGGAGCTCTTCTCGAGCCAGGAGGAAGGTAGCCAGTCGCAGCGGCCAGTACTTGGTGGAGGACAAACAGAAGAGCAGGTTCCCGGTAAGCGTTTTTTTTTTTTCAGGAAGGATTTTTTTTGGTGCGGGCTCTTTGGGAGAGGAGGGTTAGGCATGCATGCCTAGATGAGGAATAGTGCATTGATGTGGTTTATCACATCGTGGTAATCGGCCTCGGTAATCTCCTCGAATGTCTCATCCAGAATGCGTGCAATGCGCTTGCGCAGGTTTATGGGGAGAGCCACCGTGGTCCTTGTCCCAGCCAGGCTAATGTGTCCGCACCACTGTGCCGCGAGGGGCGGGGGGACCATTGCTGCAAACAGGCAAGCTGCATATGGGCCAGGGCGGAAGCTGCATTGCAGCAGAAGACCCTCCCTTGCTTCCCAGGTCACCCTCAGCAGCGAGATATCGTCCAGGACGAACTCCTGTGGAAAATGTCGGGACAGCGTTCAGTGTAGGTGCCCCCTGAAGCTGTTGGCTCTCCCCAAGGCACAGAAACCCAGAGGACAGTGCAGCCCTGAAACAATCAGTCCCCCTTACTCACCATTTTGAGGCTCCCGTGGGATATGTGTGCTCTGTTTCGGACGGGAAAATGATGCTATTGTGTAGACCCTGTGTGTTTTCTACTCCTTAAGTGCGGGGGGAATCATTACTCTGTCTGGTATAAACAATGCTGCCTCTGTTAAATGTTGCATTTTGCCTATACAGATGCATCAATCTTGAGACCTCAGCCGTCCCTCTTATCGCCTGCTCAGAGACTGCAAAGACTCAGGAAGAGACCGCGAAAAAGCAAAGAAGACATGCTGCAAGAACTGATGTGGCAATCTATTAAAGAAAATGAGAAAGCACAGAACTGGAGGGAGAGAGAAAGCAGAATCCGCCAGGAAAAAGCAGCGAACCGGCGGCAAAGCACCGCGCACCGGCAGCAAAGCACTGATAGGTGCATAAGCATCCTGGAGCGCCAAGCAGATGTTATCCAGGAGCTGGTAGCCATGCAGAAAGAGGAGCAGTACAGCAAACGCCACCCCCACCCCCCACAGTCCTTGTCCAAAAACTCTTTCCGTTGTGCCCTACTGTCACCTCCAACCCACTTTCCCCAACTTCCGTGTTCTTCACGCCACCTGCTGCCTCCAACACTAGTATCTTCACCACCCAGCCCTGAAAACCACGACGCTTACCCTCTGCACTCAACCCCCATCACCATGCAGTATAGCTGTCCTGAAGTGCAGCACTCACTGCACAGCATACCAGACAGGACACATGCGAATCTGTGATTGTACTGTTCCCCACTCCACCCCCTTGTTTCTTTTCAATAAATGGATTCTTTGGCTCTGAAAACATTCTTTATTATTGCATAAAGTAAAAGACTCCTTAGCCCAGGAAATAAACAGGCACTGCAAGTCTGCTTGTCTGCTTAGCAGACACTGATTCATAAAGATTGGAACTACTGCACTTCACTCCTGTGCAGGGCACCAGATATCACTGCTGGTTTTCAGCCTCAAATTGCTCCCTCAAGGCATCCCTAATCCTTGCAGCCCCGCGCTGGGCCCCTGTAATAGCCCTGCTCTCTGGCTATGCAAATTCAGCCTCCAGGTGTTGAACCTCAGAGGTCCATGCCTGAGTGAAGCTTTCACCCTTCCCTTCACAAATATTATGGAGGGTACAGCACGCGGATATAACTGCGGGGATGCTGTTTTCGGCCAAGTCCAGCTTCGCATACAGAGATCGCCAGCGGCCCTTTAAATGGCCAAAGGCACACTCCACAGTCATTCGGCACCGGCTCAGCCTGTAGTTGAACTGTTTCTTGCTGCTGTCAAGGCTCCCTGTGTAGGGTTTCATGAGCCACGGCATTAACGGGTAAGCGGGATCTCCAAGTATCACAATGGGCATTTCAACTTCCCCTACCGTGATCTTCCGCTCTGGGAAAAAAGTCCCGGCCTGCATCTTCCTGAACAGCCAAGTGTTCCAAAAGATGCGGGCGTCATGCACCTTTCCGGGCCAGCCTGTGTTAATGTCAATGAAATGCCCACGGTGATCCACAAGCACCTGGAGAACCATAGAGAAATACCACTTCCGATTAACATACTCGGATCCTAGGTGGGGTGGTGCCAGAATAGAAATGCGTGTCCCATCTATCGCCCCTCCACAGTTAGGGAACCCCATTTGTGTAAAGCCATCCACTATTTCCTGCACGTTACCCAGAGTCACGGTTCTGCTGAGTAGGATGCGTTTAATGAACTTGCATCAACACGATTCCAACGGTCGACCTTCCCACTCCAAACTGGTTTGCGACCGACCGGTAGCTGTCTGGAGTTGCCAGCTTCCAGATTGCAATAGCCACCCACTTCTCCACTGGCAGGGCAGCTCTCAATCTCGTGTCCTTGCGCCGCAGGGTGGGGGCAAGCTCCTCACACAGTCCCATGAAAGTGGCTTTTCTCAACCGAAAGTTCTGCAGCCACTGCTCATCATCCCAGACTTTCATGAAGATGTGATCCCACCACTCGGTGCTTGTTTCCCGAGCCCAAAAGCAGCATTTCACGGTGCTGAGCATGTCCATGAATGCCACAAGCAATTGTGTGTCGTACGCGTTACGCGGCTCGATAGCATCGTCGGACTCCTCACCCTCACTCTCACTGTCACTTTGGATCTTAAGGAATAGTTCTTCAAACGTGACGTGCTAGTGAGACTTGTCAGCATACTCCTCAGCAGTTCGGACTCTATTTCCCGCAGACAGATCGTGCTGCACAGAAACCATTGAAAGGTGGCGCCAAAGGTGGACGGAAACAAAGGGATTTCTGGGATGCGAAGCGATGCATCACGGGGCATTGGTACAGGACCCAGAATCCCCCGCACCCACGCCCCCTTCCCACAACCCACAGTGCCAGAATGGAAAAAGGTGCTCTGTGGAATAGCTGCCCATAATGCACTGCTCCCAATAGCGCTGCAATTGCCGCAAATGTGGCCACAACAGTGCGCTGGGCAGCTGTCAGTGTGGACAGACTGCAGCGCTTTCCCTACTCAGCTGCACGAAGTCAGGTTTAACTCACAGCGCTGTACATCTGCAAGTGTAGCCAAGGCCTAAGTAAACTGTAGCTCCATTTGAGTCAGTGGGGATATTTACGTGCATCTCTGGTGGACTGGGGCCCAAAATGCTCCCACCAACTGGAGAAATGGAGGGTTTCTCTGTTGTGTACCCATGGGTCCTGTGGTATCCTATTGAATTTATAGTCATCTTCCGGATGCCTTGCACTGCCAGGCTCTCTGTAAAGGTGACTCATGGTCCATCCCTGTCTTCGCCCATCTTTCCTATAACCCAGTCCAAAGAGCAGCTTGGCAGCCTTCCCCATAGCCTCTGTGTACTTTGCTACTTCTACGCACGACTATCTTAAAACTTTTTTTTTGTTAATAAAAGGGTTAATCTGAAGTGTTCTGTTCCTCTCGTTCTGTTGTAAGCAGCCTGCATAGCTGTGCCTGCTCTCCCCTGCCCTTTGGTTTCAGTATTATGCGCACTTTTACTGTATTGGAGGGGTTTGTTTTCTTTCATGTGCCACAGTTGGAAAAATGGGGTTTATTTAATGTTGTACAAAATAAAAATCTATATCTGTTCCTTCTCCTGGTGTGTGTGTACCTTAGACCTCTGGTGTTGTACGGTATTTAATCTGGAAATGAGCAGTAGCTGGAAGTTACTACAGTCTAATGTGGAAAGATGGTCAGATTGGCCAAAGCTCTGATTTCACGCTAGCCTCCTCTGGTCCATTTGCTGGGTAGGGCCTGAGAACCCTGCCTTACCATACTCAGGGACGGCTCTATGTTTTTTGCCACCCCAAGCACGGCAGTAAGGCGGGCTTCGGCAGCATCCCTGCGGGCAATCTGCAGTCCCGCCGATTCGGCAGCGTTTCTGCGGGTGGTTTGCCGGTCCCGCGGCTTCGGCATACTTGCCGCCGAATTGCTGCTGAAACCGCAGGACCAGCAGACCTCCAGCAGGCACACCGCCGAAGGCCGCCTGACTGCCGCCCTCACAGCAACTGACATGCCGCCCCTCCCGCCCCCCTGCGGCTTGCCGCCCCAGGCACAGGCTTGCTGCGCTAGTGCCTGGAGCCGCCTCTGACCATACTCCATGCAAAGCGTTACATACATTAATTGCTACCCAAAATACAGTCTCACAAGTTCTTGTCGCACTCACCTAAACCATCCTGTCATAATGCTGGCTAGGTTGGCCATTCCAATTCTGGTAATAAACATACGCTACTTCAACAATGCAGAGTAGGAGGAAATACTTCTAGGGCTCTGTTCTAATTTATTTTGGGATTAGATTCCTTTTGAAATGTTTACTGCACATTTAATGAATAACATAAATTCAACAGTTTTCATTCGATAGTCTGGTTCCTTTTTATAAGGCAAAGTGGGCGGATAACGTTGTCTATAACACAAATGCTCTTCAGACTGGAAATAACTTTCCATAAGACCCAGGGAATTATTCCTGGCCAATTTCTAATTTCTCTCTTGCAAAATCCCTTCTGCATTTTCAGGCTTTGTCTGTTCTAGGAAATGTTAGCAAAAAATTCCCCACAGTCGCTATCCCGGGTCTAACTGTACGGAAATTCGATTTCTCTGCATTGACTGGGGATTGACCCCTGGCTCCAGGGTGGGAGATACTAATTCTCCCACTCATGAGACTTGGCCTGGATTTCCCTGGCCTGGCAGCACAGAGCACTAGCAATATGGCTGGAGGGCAGCCTGTATTTTCAGCAGGTGGCTGCAAATCCGTTTTTAGAAGGTGCCTCAAGGGTGAGGGCACTGGAGATCGGGCCCTCTGCTGAGCCCAGGGTTGCCAGCTCTCGCTATGTCTCAGGGAGGGACAGGATTTCAGGCCAGATGGGAGCTGGGCTGGCAATTACCAAGAATCTCCATCCCTGCCGGGGAAGAAACCCCCTCTGGCTGGCTGCCTTCCCTTTGCCCTGCCCCATGGGACAGGGCAGCCATTCAGGGCTCCTGCAGGAGGCAGACAGGGCTCCGCTCTGGAGCCGGCAGTTTTCTCACAGCCCAGCAGCTCATCCTGCCTCCCGTCCTGCAGCACCTGCCCTGTTTTCCCTGGTCCTCTCGGCAGGGGAGGGCAGCCCGGCCAAGTTTGAATGAGTGGCAATGAGAGAGAGAAATATATGCCTAGCTCATGTCGGTGAGACTCCAAATAAGCTGTGGAAAGGCTGGGGGGCTTCCAGCCACCCCTTCCCCTCCCGGCAGAGCCCACCCTTGCCTGGACAGGGTGCGCCAAGCGGGGTTCGGCTTAGCGAGCCGGGCAGCTGCGGGCGGGCGGGAGACGGAGCAAATCATTGGCAATCTGACTAAGCGTGACAACGAATGGCAGAAAAATCCCCCTTCTCCAGCAGGGTACTGCTCTGCTGGGGCTGGCCTGACATGCCGCAGCCTGCTGCACCCCAGCCTCAAGTGCAGCTGCAAGCCAGGTGGGTTAAACCCCGTTATCCTTGCACCCAGGGATTGCACAGGTGCTCTCTCGAGCTGAACAGGGCTGGCTGCATGCAGCTCAGTGCAAGGGAGGGGGATGGTGCCTGCTGGGCGTTCGGGCTTTCCGTGCAATGCCCAGGTGGGACCCGTGCATGGCAGCTGCCGGGGATGGGGGCAGCCAGGGGTGGGCAGTAATGGATGAAAGGAAAGGACAGAGCCTGGAGAGCTGCTGCCAGAGGCATGATGCCAGCTGAGCCCGGGCTGTGCAGAGGGGCTGCCTGACACTGCACTGCACCGGCGGATCTCCATGCTGCACAGCACCGGGGGGAGAAGAGGGGGGAGGAGGCGTGGGGGGCGGAGAAGCAGCAGCTAGAGCGGTGGAGGGGATGGGAGCCTCCTCCTCCTCATTCCCGGGGAGCTAGGCAACAGCCGACGCTGCCTGCAGCCCTGGAGGGAGCAAGCGAGCAGGGCTGGGGATGTGGGAGGGCAGCATGGAGCCGAGAGCCAGTCGGCGGCTGCATGCAAAACCCAGCTCCAGACTTTGAGTCCATAGCCCAGTGCTGGCTGCCCGGAAAGGCGTCGCTTTTGGAAAATGGGCTGAGGGGAAGCGGCTGCTTCCCCTGCACCACCCTAGCTACGCTACTGCCAGAACCCCATCTGGGCCTCCCTCCATTTCCCCTAGCCAGCTCCAAACTGAAACTCTCCAGCCTTTGTCTCTTTCCCGGGCCAGGAGGTCACCTGATCTCTTTGTTCTCCAACACCTTCAATTGGCACATTTGCAGGAGAGGGGCCCAGGCCACCTGTTTCCAGGAAACAGGGCGTCGGCCATTCTCTGTGCAGACAGCATCACACTGGCCCTTTAGGGCTCTGCCAGGGCTGGCTCCAGGCACCAGCTGCGCAAGCTGGTGCTTGGGGCGGCAGATTGTTGGAGGGGGCATTCTGCCCAATCCTAGGGCGGCACGACCGCTTTTTTTTTTTTGTTGTTGTTCCGCTCCGGCCGCCCTGTAGGGGGTGGCGGCGCGAAGAACCAGAGCGCCCTGCAGGGCAGTCCTCTTCCTTCCCTCCCCGCCGACCGGAGTGGAGCCCTCGCGGCAGGCAGCAGGAGGCAGCGCAGCAGGAGGGGCTGCATGGCAGCGCCCCGGCTGTAGCCCTGGCCGCCCCCTTCTCTCTCTCTCCTGCCCACTCCCTCCCCCTCCCCCCCAGTCGGTCCCCCTGCACCCGCGCTCCAGCTGCGCCGCAGGTTTTTTGTTTTTTTTTTTGCTTGGGGCGGCCAAAAAGCCAGAACCAGCCCTGGGCTCTGCATCAATCACACCCCCTTATCCCACCACCTAGATACTTAAGAAATGCAAAGGGGAAATTGAGGCACCCACACAGTATTCAGAGAAAACATTAAGAATATTCCCACTTCGTCACAGCAGGTGTAAATGAACCCTGTAGTTAGTAAGAAGTGGAAGGAGGAAGTACAAATACTAACTGTGAACACCAACGGCCCAGAGAAAGAGCGAGGATAGCTCTGTTTCTTGTGATCTGCTGCTATTTTTCCTGTGCTGAAGTAGAGTAAGAATATTTATACTGTATTATTACAGTGTTTTACACTTTCAGAGTGTCAGTGTGACCCACTCTCCTTGTACTGCAGCATTTGACTTTATTTCTCTGACAGGAAGCGAAAGATGCAGTGGGGAGGGGACATAGATTTTAGCTGGATACTCTGGGCCTCTGTTACATTATGGGCAACCCACCTGGCAGGTCACACCCTAGTCACCCTCTGAGGGCAGAGGTAGAGTGCAGGGGTGGGGAGGAGATTATAAATACAGGGGTTGAAGGGCTTTTATACACTTGAAAGTCTACAACGGCACAGCTGCAGCGCTGCAGCTGCACCTCTGTAGCCCTTTAGTGTAGACCCTACCTATGCCGACCGGAGGGGTTCTTCCTTTGCTTAAGTTGATCCACCTACCCGAGAGGGGTAGCTAGCTTGACAGAAGAATTGAAGACAGCCCTGTGGACTCGGTGGCTGATAGATGCAGCACTGAGAGATGTGTCTGCTGTGAGGGCTGGTCCCAACCCCGTACCACCGTGGATACAGGGCAGTGCTGTGCCAGCTTTATTTTCTAGGGCAGCCCCCATTGGGATAATGTTTGGTGCACCATGGTGTGTTCTATGGACCTAGAGGGAGAGTTGGGGGCAGTATTTGTTACTGTGGAGACCACAGAGCCTATGGAATTTACATTTAGCTATCAGCTGACTGCTCTAAACTGGAATTCTGTCTCAGTTAAAGAGAGAGAACGGGGCAGCACTTAGTGAGGTGAGGATTTGTGAATTCTTCACTGCCTTAGCTGGGTTTATGGGGAGAAGACAGTGCTCTATGGAGTGAGAGCCTTACAGAGATCCAGGGAACAGATATTGTAGAGGCTGCTTCCAATCCTGGTACCACACTGAATACAGGCTACAGATTTATGTTGCACCAGCAACTGAGAGATCCAGTCAACTCTTAAACCAAGCCTAGGGCTGGAACACTGCTAGCTGCCGAGATCCCCAGACTGTTTCGTTGCTCACCGAGTTCCCAAGTGTTTGAAACAACTGAGGTACTGCCATTTCTCAAGCTCTGAAGACACACTACATGTTACAACCAGACTGCAAAGACTGAGAAATCATCTCTAAGAGAAGATCAGTGGGGAATGTGTTTTGATGTGTGTGCTGAAGTATAGAACATGTTAAGTTGTAACAGAAACAAAAGGGGGACATTCTCTATAAGGAGAACCCATAGATTTATTGTTTAATTTTTTTAAATGTTATTCATAGTCATTACAATGTTTTCTCTGTGCATTAAATGTTTGTTTTATTAAGGCCATGTCTACACTCTGGGCGCTATGGTGACACAGAACACCACTGCAGCTACGCTGCTGTAGTGTAGATGTTTCTGGCTTTGATTACACTGGCGCTTTACAGCGCTGTACTTGCTGCGCTCAGGGGTGTGAAAAAACACCCCCCTGAGCGCAGCGAGTACAGCGCTGTAAAGCGCCAGTGTAATCAGAGCGTGCAGCGCTGAACGCTCGCTCGCAGCGCTGCAAGCTACTCCCCTCGGAGAGGTGGAGTATATACAGCACTGCGAGAGCTCTCTCGCAGTGCTGGCGGTGCGACTACACTTGCACTTTGCGGCAGCGCTGTGAAGTCCCGAGTGTAGCCAAGCCCTCCTTCAGTGACAGAAGGGGGTTGACTATTGCTGTAGGTAATTCACCTTTCCGAGTGGTGGTAGCTAGATCAATGGAAGAATTCTTCTATTGTTGTCTACGCTGGGGGTGAGGTTGGCATAGTTATGTCACTCAGGGATGTGAATCCTATTGATCTCATTGATGAAGGCTCCTAAATGCCTAAATCCTTACTGAAAATGAAACGTAGGCTCTTAAACCAGTTAGTCACTCCCATGCTGAATGGAGCAACAGTGAAACAGCTGAGAAACCTGGCCTAAGCCACTATGGATAGCCATCAGATAACTTGCTATCTCTCAGCTATGGCAGTTCTCTGGTGTGGCATGGGGAAGCCTTTGAAGATCTTTGGAGAAGCCTGCAGGAAAAAGGACCCTGCAGTATTTGTGTTGCATTGTAGAGGAGGATCTTCATCAAAGCACCAGCTGCTCTCACTAAGTGCAGGATCTTTGTGAAAGTTCCCAGCTGGCTCAGGAGCCAAGCTCTGGTACCAGCTGAACACTTCCCTGAAAACTGGGACCTTTCACAAAGAAATGACTATTTCTATGAAGAGTTGTGGGGTATTAATGATCTACAAACATACACATACACTGAGCAAACTCTGCAGCTGCAGGCTGCAGCCCACCAGCACACAACCCGGGATGGACAAGAGGGGCCATTTTGGCCAGGAACACCAGGGGAAACACCTACTTTTCTAGAGTGAAATGGGATTGTAATGGCCCCACAGCTTGGATGAGATCTCTGCGTATAGGTTGCTTCTGCAACACCAACATCAACCTGATGAAGGGCTGAGTCAGCCGTGCTGGGACTAAGGGAATCTGTGAATCACAAACCCCAGCTTTATAGCACAGAGCCATTCTCTCCAGTTCACTCTGTCATAGTGCTAGGATCCACCTCGCGACCCCTCACTGCACCTGGAGGAGCCTCTGATCTGGGGAACTTAAAGAGAGAAACATTCTGATACCCCTAGTTACCTTGAGTACTGTAGTCAATGGGACTACTCATGAAGATCCTAATCTGGGCAGTACACTGCACTGTAACTAACATATACGCGTCTGTATTAAATTTACCTGAGCAAATAACCCCGGCTGTGTCTCTGGGGGAGCAGGCTGGGTTGCCTAGGGCCATGCTAGAACAATCCCACAGGCAGGATTCAGTCCCTTCACAATGAAAAGTGTCGCTCCATACGGTTCCGTTCCCTTCCCCGAAATGGGATCCTCCCCGGATCGACTCGGCGTATCCACAGTTCAGCTGATGGCAGAGGACGTTGGCGTCTTGCAAATCCCAGTGGGAGGCACAGAGGCTTCCCCATGTGTCTCCATGTCGGATCTCCACTCTCCCGGAGCACTCGGTGCCGTTCACTAACCTGCCGCCCAGGCACCCTGAGCACAAGGGAAAGTGAGTGTCGAGGTGGCGCAGTGATCAGAGTTAATGGCAACGACAGGGAGGGGAGTGGGGAACAGGAAGGGATTGTTGCTCATGTTCAATAATAGCAGTTACTCTGTGGGGGCTGTGGGGCTATTCCACACCAGCACATTCACAAACTGATACTTGATCCATCTTACTTAGTGCAAAGGGAGGACAAGGGACCAGAATTTGGTTTCCTTGGTACATTCCATACTTAAGGCACCACAAGCATTTCACAGAGGGATCAGTTCCAGCAGACTTGGCTGGTGCAGGGACAAGGCGCCAATTTAGGGGCCAGGTCCCCACCTGGTGTAAATCAGCATAGCCTCACTGAGCCCAGTGGCACTTGGCCGATTGACACACTGTGAAGATCTGGCTGAGGATGTTCCCCAATGCCCAATTCTTTTCTTTCCCACTGCAGCTGCTCACCTGAACACACCACGCTGGCTTCGCTCCCAGGGGGACACTCAGTTGTGCTCAGCGCAGTAACAAGACAGTCTCTCAGACGGGATTTGTTTCTCTCACAGCCAAAAGTGCCGTTCCAGACAGGCCCATCTCCTGTGCCAAAGAGCTGCCCTGCTGGAATCGACAGGGCAAATCCACAGTCAAGCTGCTGGCAGAGGGTGCGGGCAGCCTGTAAATCCCACTGGGAGTCACAGAAGGTTCCCCAGGTGCCTCCGTGGCGAAGCTCCACTCTCCCCGAACACCTTGTGCTGCCGTTTGCCAGCCTGTACCCACCGTACCCTGAGAAGAAGGAGAATGGAGATCAGAGGGAAATTTCTGTTGGGATAATTATTTCCCAGTTTACTGGGCACTTTGTTAAATCAGGATGCTCAGACTTGATAATCAAGATCTTACAGTGCAGGCATTATTGCCAATGTCTGCCCTGGGTGAGGGGTTATGTAAGGTCAGGGTCACACTTGGGATGGATTCTGTGTGGGTGGGGTCAGTCTCTTCTTTGGCTCGTCAGAAGTCTGAAGGGGCTGTCCCCAGGATATCACACAAATGTCATGTGAAGAAACTGAAGTTCTTACGTGCCATGGGTGTTGTGTCTGCCCTAGATTTTTAGGAGCTCACTGAATCCAAACATTAGTACTCAGTGGTCTGACTGGGGGTGATATCACTACAGAGTGGTGATATTATAGCGAAGTGACAGCTCTGCAATTGTTAAGGTTAAGATTAGCTATTGTTTAAAGCTCAACTCTTCTAAGTGCTCTAAAATCTATATGGTTCCTTAAGTTGCCTTGATATTTGGTGTATCGTACAGTAGCACAGATTTCTATAAGTGACCCAAATTTGGAGCCATTTGAGCAAGCGGTTCCCAAGATACAGCGCCCAGAAAAAAGACAGCTTGTCTTAAAGTTGGAAGATTCTGGCAATTTAGTTTTGCTCACACAGAGAGATGAAACTAGGGCTCAGATCATTGCACCAGGGTCTCAGACATTCAAAGGTTACCCACAACAGAGTGTATGGCATCAACCAGCCCTTTGAGGGAAATCAAATTAAAATTTTATTTCAAAAAGAATTCACTTCTCCAGTGAGGTGCTTGAGAAATTTGCTTGCCTACTTGTGCACCTAAAGTATTATATTACGCATGTGCAGTGAGAGGGGCTAGCTATTTGGAAAACTACCAGTAAACTATGAGACATGGGTGGCTTTGAAGATAAATAGTGGTCACTGAAGTTGGGCACCAACCTGGAAAAATAAATAAATTAAAAAGCAGGTGTACGCCTCCAATCTGCCTCTCTTAAAGGGGGATTTTTATTTGGGAAAAATGTAATCTGAGTACAGTGGAATATTTGGAAGGAGCTCAATGGGAGGGAAGGGTGGTGGAAGAGTAGGTGGGACTAGGGGGAGAGAGTTTGGGGGATCAGATGATGGGGAGGGTGTGACACTATGCCCCATTTCCTTCATAGAGATATGGTTATGATATGATTATTGCATAACTAAGATGTATTTTATGCAAGGTGGGTCATGTAAGATATCATTGGAAAGGTTATGATTTACTGAATATGATTATCATATTTGTATGAATGTATCATTTTGGTATCTGAAGATAGGCATATTGTCTATACATCTAATACAAATGTGTTTACACCTGGGAAAACCCACTAGACAGAATGCAATCAGTCTAGATGACTGGCTGGAAAAGGTCATTAATAAAAACAATAGACCTTAGAAGATACTAATCTCCCACTGGGAAGCCTTCCTTGTCTCATGGCTGCTGTGGCATGTGACCATGTGACCATGTCACCTGATACGAGACTCTGTGATAATACTAGTGTTTTTTTCCACTGTCAGGGCATGGGAATCAAACTGGGAGACAAAGGGTTCCCGCCATATAGAAAAAAATATTTAAGGCAGGGGAGCGACATCATCAGGGTTCGTCCTTCTCTGACTCCCCACCCAAGAAAGAAGACTGCTGAAAACACCTGAGAAATAAAAGACTGGACTGCGGAGGGTTTTCTAGCCTGTGAAAGGAATATCTGGAGTTTTAAGCAGCTAGCAACTACAGCTTGCCTACAAGAATCTGCAATTTGCTACTTATAACCAATTTTGTAAGTATGTTAAGCTTAGATTGTGTTTTTGTTTTATTTGCTTGGTAATCTACTTTGATCTGTTTGCTATCCCTTATAATAACTTAACATCTATCTTTTGTGGTCAATACATTTGTTTTTGTTTTTTAGTTTAAAACCAGAGTGTGGAATTCATAACTGGGGGCAAAAGCTGTTGCAGATCTTCCTCCACACTCAGGGAGGGGCCAAATTTCATGAGCTTATGCTGTATAGTTCTCTGTGCAGCGCAAGACAGTATAACTTTGGGTTTACCCTCCAGAAGGGGGTGTGCACTTGAGTAACTGGGCAGTTCCTTAGCTGAGCCTTCCCATGCAGAGCTGATCTCAGCATCTGTGTGAAGCTGCAGCTGGGTGTGTCCCTACCTGTACATTTGTTGGAGCCCGGGAGAGGGCTTGACAGGCTGGTCAGAGCAGTACAGTGTAAAGGGAGCCCAGGCTGGTGGGTCAGGTGGGTTCAGTGGTACCCAGTTCCAGGTGGCACCCTGAGAAGGGGGGAACCCATCACAGAGGGAATGGGGTTTGAGGGAATGGGAGTGGAGGGGTGGGATGCTGGGAAGGTGGACATGATGGTGAGTGATGTGGGACTGGTGGAGAATAGGGCAGGGGCACTTGTGAGCCCCACAGTTCCCTCCTATGTGTGTGTGCAATGATTTGGGGACCCCCAACCCATCTATGGCCCTGCCCCCCAATATGACCCAGGTTCTGGAAAGAACTTGCATCAATGCAGGAGTCTCAGCCCCACTTCTACCCCCTCCCCGGGACCTGGAATCTAGAGGTCCTTGAAGCCCTAGTGGTGCTTGAGCTGCACTACCTGTCCCCATGGGTGTGCCAGGATCTGGGGAGCCCTGCTTGTCTATGGGGGTTTGATCGCCTTCCTGGCCTCCTCATGTAAGCCAGGTTCTAGAGGGGTCTTTCCTTTCCTTTAATGTTGCTGCCCCTTTTTCCTGCACCCCACGTCAGCAGCTCTGCTGGCAGGGAACCTACTGGCAGGGCTGCCGACAGGCGTGGGGTAAAAGAGGCAGCTGCCCCAGGGCCCACTGATGTAAAAGCGCCCAGGGGTCCTGGCCGCCACTGCCGTGGAAGCGGCCAGAGCCCCGGGACCTTTTAAATTGCTACCGGATCTGCAGGTGGCATGGGCCAGGAAGCTCAGATGGGCTGGCTGGGGGATGCTGACCCCCAGCCCCTCCCTTCCGCCCAAATCCCTGCCCCTTATCAGTAAGTCTTTTATGTTACTTTCATCCCTGCCAACATCACACTGCTGAGATGGGGTGAGGAGCTGGGAATGGTTATCTTTGACACATATCAAAAACTCTCCTGAACTGGTGTGTTTGTGGGTGAGAGGGAATGGAATACCCACAGACAGAAATGGAGCAGTTCACACATCTTAGGGATATTGTTTCAGGTGAATTCATCTCCCTGGGGTGTTCTCTTTCAGCTGAGAACATCTCATTGAAAAAGAAGCCTTGTGGAATGCAAATGAAGAACTCTAACAAAAAAGTACTAATTTCAAAGCAAGTGGGCATTGTGTATAATGATCAGAGGTCAAAGACTCAAAATGCATTCCTCACTCTCTGTCATCAAAGGAAGAGTCCATATGGATAGTGACCCTGTCGACTTGTTTTCTGTGAGAAGAAGCTGTAAGTATGTAATCAGGGAAAGATTCTTAATCTCGGGACTGTTTTGATTCTAACAAGATGGAATAACTGGATGAGAAGATGGAGATCCCCTGAGTTATTCTGGGTAGACATTTGGGAAACTGGCAGATGCCTACATCTCTGCTACCATTTGGAATTATAGACTGTGACTCACCAGTACATATATCTGACATGCCTTAACCTCTGAATAACTCTCATTTCTTTTCCTTAGCTAATAAACATTTAGTTAGTTTACTATAGAATTGTCTACCAGAGTTGTCTTTGGTGTAAGATCTAGGGTACCAACTGATCTGAGGTAAGTGACTGGTCTCCTGGCATTCTGAGCAGTCTAAATGTGATGTGATTTTTGGTGTAAGTGACCAATTACAACTAAATCCAATTTGTCTAGGTGGAAAGATGGACTAGAGAGTCCAAGGGGACTGTCTGTGACTCCGTGGTAAGATTGGTACAGTGATTCAGGAGTTCACATTTGTTACTGGCTTGGTGAAATCTAATTATAGAACACACCACTAGTTTGAGTTGTGTGCCCTGAGGTAGGAACTCACACTCATGAGCCACTCCAGACAGCATGGCAGTTACAAACAAAACAAAATAAAACACACTTTCTAGGGTCTAAGACTTAACTTTAGCAAGCTACAATCTTTGCCGCAACCGATTTCTCACATCAAGCTACCAGCATCTTCAGCCCTTTTCGCAGGCTGATCCATTGTTCCCAGAATCAGGGCTGCTGTCCGCTTTACCCCCTAAATGATGGGTAACTAAGTGGTTTCTTTTTATAGTCCAGAAAACCTTTGAAATGTATTCATCTGAAGTGCACCCCCAGATAAAGTTCTTCTCCCTTGCTGTTTGACTCTTCCAAGTGACTGCTCATACCCCTGTTGACTCATACAATGGAGACACAGGCAAAACAACATTCCTTTGTCTAGGACAAACTTTTTTATCAAGTCTGACCCCAAAATATATTTTAGGAACTTATTTCTTGCACTTATACATAACTCTTTACTCACAGTCTGTATATACATCTTGCAATGATATAAATGACCGTGTGTCACTATTTTTATATATCTTACTCCATATACTTTTATAGTACAATAATAATGAATATATTCAGTTGATTCAATTGCTTATTCTTTGTGGTTCAGACCCCCTGTTCTCCCCCTGGGGTGTCTGGACCTTGATTGTCACACTAAGGTACTTAAGGAACTAGCTTAAATAATATTAGAACTGTTAGCAATTACACTTCCTTAGAGGCAAAAGACCCCGCCATCCCCTAGTGAACAGAGCCTCATGCTCCCACTCTCCTCCACTCATCCATTGACAACTAGCAGTAACATGTTCAAGAATATTTAGATAAGTTAAATGTATTCAAGTTTGCAGGGTTTGATGAAATTCATCCTAGGTTACTGAAGGAACTAGCTGAAGGAATCTTAGGGCAGGGCTTCACTACCCGCCGGATCGTGGGTAGTGATCAATCTATCGGGGGTCAATTTATTGTGTCTAGTGTAGATGCAATAAAATCGATCCCCAATCGCACTCCCCGTCAACTCTGGAACTCCAGCTCGCGAGAGGCGGAAGCGGAGTCGACGGGGGAGCGGCAGCAGTTGAGTTGCTGCCGTCCTCACGGCCAGGTAAACTGACCTAAGATACGCCGACTTCAGCTATGCTATTTGCATAGCTGAAGTTGCGTATCTTAGGTCGACCCCCCTGCTAGTGTAGACCTGGGCTTAGAATCATTAGCAATTATCTTTGAGAACTCATGGAGGATGGGTGAATTCCCAGAGGGCTGGAGAAGGGCCACCCCAGTACCTATCTTTAAAAAGGGGAACAAAGAGGACCCAGAGAACTATAGACCAGTCAGCCCAACTTTGATACCTGGAATGATACAAGAACAAATTATGAAACAATCAGTTTGTAAGCACCTAGAGGAGACTAAATTTATAAAGAATGATCAGCATAGATTTGTCAAGAACAAATCATGCCAAACTAACCTAATTTCCTTTTTTGACAGTGTTACTGACCTCAAGGATGCCGGGCGGAGCGGAGCTGTAGCCATGGTATATCTTGATTTTAGTAAGGTTTTTGACACAGTCTCACATTGCATTGTCATAAGCCGGGGTGGGCAAACTATGGCCCGTGAGACACATCCAGCCCGCGGGACCATCCTGCCTGGCCCCTGAGCTCCCGGCCGGGGAGGCTAGCCCCCGGCCCCTCCCCCACTGTTCCCACCCCACAGCTACACCACTGCATGGACAGCGCTCTGGGGGGTGGAGCAGAGCGGCAGCGTGTCTAGCTCCGGGCGGCGCGGCAGGCAGACATGCTGTGCTGCATGCTCTGCTCGGTGTGATAAGTGGGCCAGGGCCAGGGCCGGGGCTGGGGGGTAGTATAAGGGACAGCGGGACCCGGGGGGCAGTCAGGGGACAGGGAGCAGGGGGCGGTTAGATGGGGAGGAGTTTCTGGGGGGGGGGGCAGTCAGGGGATGGGGAACGGGGGGTTGGATAGGGATGGGATCCCGGGGGGCCTGTAAGGGGGCGAGGGTGTGGATGAGGTCGGGGCACTCAGGGGACTGGGAGCAGGGGAGTTGGATGGGGGTGGGGTCCCAGGGGGTGGTTAGGGGTGGGGGGTCCCAGGAGGGGGCAGTTAGGGGACAAGGAGCAGGGGTGGTTGGATGGGTCAGGGGTTCTGAAGGGGGAAGTCAGGGGGCGGGAAGTGGGCGGGTTCGGATAGGGGGTGAGGGCCAGGCTGTTTGGGGAGGCACAGCCTTCCCTACCTGGCCCTCCATACAGTTTTGCAACCCCAATATGGCCGTCGGGCCAAAAAGTTTGCCCATCCCTGTCATAAGCAAACTAGGAAAATGCTGTCTAGAGACAATTATTATAAGGTGGGGAGTGCACAACTTGTTGAAAGACTGTCCTCAAAGAGTTGTTATCAATGGTTTGGTATCAAACTGGAGGCTGTATCTAGTGTGGTCCCGCAGCGGACATTCCTGGGTCCAGTGTTATTCAGTATTTTCATTAATGACTTGGATAATGGAGTGGAGAGTATGCTTATAAAATTTGCAGATTACACCAAGCTGAGAGAGGTTGCAAACACTTTGGAGGACAGGATTAGAATTAAAAATAACCTTGACAAATTGGAGAACGGGTTTGGAATCAACAAGATGAAATTCAATAAAGACAAGCTCAAAGTACTACACTTAGGAAGAAAAATCAAATCCACAACTACAAAATAGGAAATAATTGGATAGATGGTAGTGTGGTGAGATGTTGATAGATGTTTGGCTACATGTGTGTGTTCCCTCTGTGTGCTACCCCAGCCCTGCGCAGACAGATGGCAGAGCAGACCTCGAGCAAACTGCCCTATGACCACAAGATCTATTAAGGGACAAAGGCACCAGGCCAGGTTTATTGTTGGCACAGCACTTCAATAGTACCTGGCAGACTCTACAAGGATACTAAGACATGTATGCTTGTGACAATGGATGCAGCTCAGTGAATGGAGGGACTTTCCATTCCCCCGTCGGCTGGACAAAGATGAACCTGCACCCTCTGAGTTACATCATTATACCCCACTACAAACAAGTTAGTATTGCCCCTCTGAAATAGTTACTGCCACATGACATCACCTTGTACATGTTGGCTTGATTAAACCATCTCTATTATGTACTGTCATCCTGACCTTATCTTTTAGGAGGGGTCAGTATGTTCCTGTTATTCTTGAGGAATGTTTTTGTACCATCCTAGATATTGGGATGTTCTGCTACCACTTGATATTGGGATGTGTTTACATAAGTACTCTGTGCCTAGCACTTCTTCGGAATGTGTTGTTCTGCAACATCCACCCTGTTCTTGCCAGGTTCTGTGAGCAGGGTCCTGTCTCATACCAGGCCTCTGATACAAGGGCTTATGTCTCAGGTTCTCTTCTTACTACAAGTAGTACTGCTGAAAAGGATCTGGGGGTAACAGTAGAGCACAAATTGAACATGACTCAATAGTGTTATGCAATTGTGAAAAAGGCTAATATCATTCTGAGATGCATTAACATAAGTGTCATATGTAAGACATGGGAGGTAATTGTTCTGCTCTACTTGGTACTGGTTAGGCTTCAGCTGGTGTACTAGAAAAGATGTGGACAATCTTTTGTATGTGGAGAACAACAAAAATGATAAAAGGTTTAGAAAACCTGACCTATGAAGAAAAGTTTAAAAAATGGGGCATCTTAAGTCTAGAGGAAAGAGGACCCCCATTTTGATTTAAAAATTTGGGGGGACCCCCACCCCCCGCTGCTCAGCGCTTGCTCTGCCCCATTCCCTGCCTCTTCTCCAAGGCCATGCCCCTGTCCCTCCCTCTCTCTGAGGCCAAACCCTTGCTCACTCCATCCCCCCTCCTTCCGTCACTTGCTCTCCTCCACCGTCACTCACTTTCACCAGGCTGGTGCAGGGGGTTGGGATTCAGAATGGGGTGCGGGCTCTGGGAGGTAGTTTGGGTGTAGGAGGGGGTGCAGGGTGTGGGATTTTGGAAGGAGTTTGGGTGCAGGAGGGGGTGAGGGGTGCCGGATCTGGGAGGGAGTTTGGATGCAGGCTCTAGGCTGGGGTGGGGGTGTGGAACGGAGTGAGGACTCTGAGCTGGCGGCGCTTACCTCGAGCAGCTCCCGAAAAAGACTGGCATATCCTGCTGTCAGTGGTTCCTGGCCAATGGGAGCTGCAGAGTCAGCACTTGGGCTGAGAGCAGCATGCAGAAACCTCCTGCCCCCCCACCTAGGGCCGTAGAGACGTACTGTCCGCTTCCGGGAACGGTGCGGACCCAGGGTCCCTGCACCTCCACCTCCCTGCCAGCGCCTCCTTCACGCTGGGGAACAGCTGTTCCCCAGCGTGAAGGAGGCTGGCAGGGAGGGGGAGGAGTTGAGGGAGGAAGAGGAGTTGATCAGCGGGGCTTGCTGACCCCCTGGAGTACCCTCAGGGACTCGAGTTTGAGAAATGCTGAGTTAGGTGATAGGAGCTAAAGGTATCGCATGTGCATGCTGTGATAAAGCATGGCCAGAGGGCAGCAGGAGAGTGATCCTATTGGGAGATATGTAAGCCCCAGAATGATGAGAGCCTTATTCCCAGTAGAGGGAAGAGAGGCTGCTACAAATTAATTAGAGCACCTGAAACCAATTAAGCCAATTAGAGCACCCGAAGCTAGTCAGCTGATAAAAAAAACCCTGCTTCAATCAGACAGTTGGAGGAGTTGAAGCAGAGTGATTTGGTGTTGGAGCAGAGAGTAGTTTGGAGGAAAGCAGTTTGAAGGAGCTGAAGCAGAGTGGTTTGCTGTTGGAGCAGAGAGCAGTTTGGAGAAGTGCTGTGGCAGGCCAGAAGACCAAGACCCTAGGTAAAGGGAAATTGGGCTTGTGCAGAGCAGAGGGACTCTACAGACACAAGGGGCTGAGAGAAACTTGGCCAAGCAGAGAGAGGGCAGAAAGCCCCACAAGCTGAAGGGTGGGAGAGGGAAGTAGCCCAGGGGAAGGAATCGCTAGTTCAAGTGGTTTACCGCTATTCCTAGGGCCCCTGGGCTGGGACCTGGAGTAGAGGGTGGACCTGGGTCCCTCCCTCTTCACTCCCCTTTTCTGGGATGCTAGTGGTACAGTTGATACCCCAGTTCAGGGGTGAGAAATGGCATCCTGAACCCCCACAAGAGGAGAAAGCACAGGACCCATTATAATAGTGCTGGCAATTTGCCACAGTACATTGCAATTTGACAATGCAAATGTTTTTAATTTATATTCTTTCTATGTTTGTTGCCTAATATTTGCTTCCAGAAGTTACTGTTGCTTCATATGACTTTACAAATTACACCCATGCAATAGCATGGCTTTCAGCTAGTCAATCAGATCTGTATGAATGGGTGGCAAAAAGCCAACCCCCATTGCAGGGCAATAACATAAAAGTAGCCACAACTGCTCCAATTCTGTCAAGTAAGTTTAAAATAACACCTGGCTCCTTCATAGCAGTATGCATTCAAGTGCCTGAAAGCATTTTACACTAATGAAGTTAAGCCTCACACCCACTTGTTGAGGTAGGTAGTATATTGTTGTCTCCATTTTACAGAATGGGGAAATTGAGACATGGAACATTTTTAAATACAGCAGCAGAGTGTGAAACAAAGACCAGGTCTTGTGATTTATGCTTCTGTTTTCTGACCAGTACACCCTGCCCCCTCCCTTTACAGATCTATCTGAGTAGGGAGGAGAGTGCTCAGCAGTGGAGAACATGTGTCACTAGTGGAGGATAAGGGGAATAAGAGCTCTGCTGGGATCCTATTTGTGTAGTGGAAGAAAAGTGAATCGAATTGTCCCTGTTTATTGGCGAGACTTGAAATAGAGTGAGGAATGTGAGCAAGATAATGGGGTTTCCCACCAACACAGCTTGTCTCCCCCTAGGTGATGGGAGAGTGGAGCCACCCTCTCTAGCAGACAGGAATTCTTTGGAGCAACATGGAAACACACAAAGTCTTCTTGGAAGTCGGTTCACAGGAGGGATATGTAGATGTGGGAGAAAAGAGACTGAGCAGCCCAGCTGTAGGTCCCATGTTAGTGACCTATTAAAGTGATCAGAATGAATTCTTACCTGAGCACAATACGCCAACATCATGAGCATGGGAGCATGTGTTAGGACGGGAGATCCTGGGACATTTCTCAAGAAGAGACTCATTCCCCACACACTGGAACTCTTCCTTCCAGATCAGATCACGTCCTTCTCCAAAGTGAGCTGCTTCCAATGTGGCTACAGTCTGTCCACACCCTAATTCATTGCAGATAACGGTAGCAGCTTTGAAATCTAAGTGCGAATCACAGACTGTCTCCCATGTTTTCCCATGTTTGACTTCAACACGTCCTGAGCAGGCAGTGTCCGCTCCAATCAGCCGGACCTCAATGTGACCTAGAGAATCAATACATTCATCAGTGCATGCTGATTATACTGCAATCCTACTGCCTCTCCCATGCCTTCATGGGGACAAAATGAAGGGCACCTTCTCCCAACAGAAAAGACATTTGTTAAATAGGGTAGGCCTTTACCCTGTATGCCAGTTCCTGTGTTCCAGTGATAAGAGAGAGTTTGAATAAGAGGGCAAAGTGTGACACTGCTGGGGGCTGGGGAAAGACAGTGACAATTCTTGGGAGTGCATAGGTAGAACACAAAGCAGAGTGTTAGTGTGCATGTGTTGGCATTTCTTAGGAAGGATGTTGTGTTCTGCTTCAGTGACACACAATAGTGATTGGGTTAGTGTCTAAATCAGAACCATAAGAACAAAAGGCTTTCAATGTCAAAGTAGTGACAAAAGATGAAACTTCCAAAAACACTTTTTATGACCACAAGTCCCACCAAAAGCCAATGGAACTTATGTGCCTAATTCATTTACGCACTTTTGAAAATACATGGAAAAGAAAACAGCTTCTTGGTTTTTAATTCACTGATTCATTGGGTGACCTTGCAGTCTTTGTTTGCTTGCAGGAACAGGGAGATTCCTTGGAATGGTGACTTTTGCACAAGCTCAGTAAGAGCAGAACATGTGTTTAATACTGGGAGAGAGGGCAGATATAGCTCCCTTCCTATTGCTGGTGCTGCTGACTCCAAAAATCTCTTTGCCTTTCCCCAGCCAGGTGGCACCCCCACCCCTGACCTCATCCAGGGAGTCTCAGAGAGCATAGCTGCAGATCATGCCTTTAGAGAGACTTTGTGAGGGGGTAATAAGGTTATAACCTTATGCTAGTGAATGCAGCTAGTTACCTGTGTGTGCCTAGGACATTTAGCTTCAATGTACTTTACCTATTCTTCATCCAAGAAATACCTGTGGTGACAAGAGGCTTCTCAGCCTGCTTGGGAACTATAAAAAAGGACTCAGGCCTGATCCTGTTTATTTCAGAGCTACATAAATTTCACCAGGAGAAGTTCAAGAAGTAAGACTGAGGTGTCCAGGCGTGCCTGGATTACCCTGCAAATTCTCATGGACGAATTTGACCAAACTCTATACATGGATTGCCTAATGGACTATAGATTTTAAATTGATTCCAGAAGGATTTTTTTACAAATCAGCAGCCTTGCCAGTTCTCCAGTGAAACTGACCTAAGGAATTATCTGTATTAGGGCTGTCGATTAATCACAGTTAACTCATGCGATTAACTAAAAAAAATTCGGGTGATTAAAAAAATTAATTGCGATTAATCGCACTGTTAAACAATAGAATACCAATTGAAATGTATTAAATATTTTGGATGTTTTTCTACAATTTTAAATATATTGATTTCAATTACAACACAGTATACAAAGTTGACAGTGCTCACTGTATATTATTATTTTTATTACAAATATTTGCACTGCAAAAATGGCAAACAAAAGAAAATGGAATTTTCAATTCACCCCATACAAGTACTGTAGAGCAGTCTCTTTATCATGTGAGTGCAACTTACAAATGTAGATTTTTTTCTTTTTTTTTTTTTGTTACATCACTGCACTCAAAAACAAAAGAATGTAATACTTCAGAACCTACAAGTCCACTCGGTCCTGCTTCTTGTTCAGCCAATCGCTCAGATAAACAAGCTTGTTTACTTTTACAGGAGATAATGCTGCCTGCTTCTTATTTACAGTGTCACCTGAAAGTGAGAACAGGCGTTCGCAAGGCACTTTTGTAGCCGGCATTGCAAGGTATTTACATGCTAGTTATGCTAAACATTCGTGTGCCCCTTCATGTGACAGCCACCATTCCAGAGGACATGCTTCCATGCTGATGATGCTTGTTACAAATTTAATTAATGCGTTATTTTTTTAACTGAACTACTTGGGGGAGAATTGTATGTCTCCTATTCTGTTTTACCCTCATTCTGCCATATATTTCATGTTATAGCAGTCTCGGATGATGACCCAGCACATGTTGTTCATCATAAGAACACTTTCACTGCAGATCTGACAAAACATAAAGAAGGTACCAATGTTAGATTTCTAAAGATAGCTATAGCACTCGACCTAAAGTTTTAGAATCTGAAGTGCCTTCCAAAATGTAAGAGGGACGGGGTGTGGAGCATGCTTTCAGAAGCCTTAAAAGAGCAACAGTCCAATGCAGAAACTGCAGAACCCAAACCACCAAAAAAGAAAATCAACTTTTCTGCTGGTGGCATCTGATTCTGATGATGAAAATGAACATGAGTCGTTCCACACTGCTTTGGATGGTTATCGAGCAGACCCCATTATCAGCATGGACGCATGCTCTCTGAATCGGTGGTTGAAGCATGAAGGGATATATGAATCTTTAGTGCATCTGGCACATACATATCTTGCAACACCTGCTACAACAGTGCTATGAGAACGCCTGTTCTCACTTTCAGGTGATATTGTAAACAAGAATTGGGCAACATTATCTCCTGCAAATGTAACCAAATTTGTTTGTCTGAGCGATTGGCTGAACAAGAAGTAAGACTGAGTGGAATTGTAGGCTCTAAACTTGTACATTGTTCTATTTTTGAATGCAGTTATTTTTTGTACACAATTCTACACTTGTAAGTTCAACTTTCATGATAAACAGATTGCACTACAGTACTTGTATTAAGTGAATTGAAAAATACTATTTCTTTTGTTTTTTACAGTGCAAATATTTGTAATCAAAATAAAGTGAGCACTGTACACTTTGTACTCTGTGTTGTAATTGAAATAAATATATTTGAAAATGTAGAACATATCCAAAACAATTTAAACAAATGGTATTCTATTATTGTTTAACAGTGCGATTAATCACGCAATTAATCGTGATTAATTTTTTTAATTGCTTGACAGCCCTAATCTGTATATATAATCAGTCAACCACAGAAACTCTTTCTTTATTTTTTAACAAATTTTAGATTAGTTAATAAGAATTGGCTGTAAGCATGTATTTGGGTAAGATCTGAAATATTCGTTGACCTGAGGGGTAATGTATCTGATCCTTTGGGAACGGGTAGCAAATCTATTCTGTTCTTCTTCTCCAGATAAGACTGGGTAACGTTGCTGTAAGTGGCTGGTGTAAACCAGGGCAGACATTAAGTGGCTCTAAACAGAAGTGCAAAGCTGGTGTATAGGGATCCTACTTGATGATAATAATACCTATCAATGTCATGCTCCATGCTGGTATCTCTGCTCTTCTCCCTTGGTGAGACACATCCATTTTCAT
This sequence comes from Trachemys scripta elegans, assembly GCF_013100865.1. Taxonomy (NCBI): domain Eukaryota; kingdom Metazoa; phylum Chordata; order Testudines; family Emydidae; genus Trachemys; species Trachemys scripta. Next base: position 135,790,206 of record NC_048298.1, read on the forward strand.
GCTTCTCCCTCTGTACTGCCTTGGTGTACACAACTGCTGCCTGGCATGTAGACTATGGGAATTGTGATGTATTTGGCTTGGTGCAATATGGATCATTGGCCATACAGGTTTTCAGCAGGTGTAGGATATGAAGGCCACAGAGGGGCCATGCAGGCAAGACAGGTGGGAGACGGAAAGTGGCAAAGAAGCTCAGCTGATTATTGATGGGTAACGTGGGACCTTTCAACATACTGCTTATCAGGAGGGGAAAGGGTCATTTTGAAGGCCAATACATGTGAATATTGCCCTAGCACAGACTCTGGGCAACTATACAGTGGCTGTGGCCTGGGAGCAGAGCTCACAAACTGCCAAGACCCAGACTTGGGTTACAATGTGTGACCAAGACTCAAAATGAAGGACACAAAACTAATTAGTGCAGGAAAATTAAAATGCTTAGTGATCCTTTCCTTTAGTATAAATGACTCTAACTTCTGGGAAATGATTCTTCATTTCTGATGAAAATTATTTTCAATAATAGATGTGAGTGGACACTCAATGTAAGTGGCTCATCGGTCACTTTGCGACCACAATGAGTTACACCCCTCAAAATGAGGTACGCAAGAGTGAGTCTTATAGGAGTGAGGGTTTCTCAGACAGGAAATAGACTCCACATTCATTCAGTATTTGCCTTGTAAATGCTTGTGCCTAATTCCCAGACAGCCGGTCGGGTTCCTCTGTACCCTCTGGATATTCCTCAAGTCCCGAAACCACAGTGACAGGCCCTCAAATTCAGGATTTACAAGCCCAGAGCTGTTGCCACAGAGACAAAAACAGGCTCAGTGGGAAGGGGTGTGTGGCTGCAAGACTCCCATATTTGGTTCCTCACATTATGCAAATAAGCTGCTGTCTGCACTTGTGCATTTCTGGTATAAAAATACTGGGGAATAAGGATGGTGCAGCTCAGTCAATTGCACCAAGATCACAAGAGACAGTGTGGCTGCAGGACTCACTTTACACAGGAAACCCAGAATGAAGCCTAGAGAGAGACCCTTGGCCCTGCTATATCCTTGCACCAGTGCTGAACCTGGCACACAGATTGAGAGGGGAGCCAATGCACCTCCATCTGCTGGGGGTTACTCTAGCTCAGGGCTTCTTGAGGATCTCTTTATGCTATGTGTATTTGCTCAGGATGGGGAGGGGGCGTCTTTTAGTGACTTTGTGTCCCCTTTGTGCTGCCATAGGTCATAGCTGGGGCCAAAACAGGTATAAGCTGATCTAATCTGAACAAGTTGAGGCTCAGGGCTCCTCTCCTGCTGCCTCAG
>NC_048298.1:135791606-135833012 GCF_013100865.1 Trachemys scripta elegans
CCTGAGGTAAGTGCCGCCCAGCTGGAGCCCAAACCCCCACCTGCACCCCAACCCCTGTCCCCATGTCAGACCCCCCGTCCAGCACACTAACTCCCTTCTAGAGCCCGCACCCTAAACCCCTGCCCCAGCCCTGAGCCAAATCCTGTGCTCTAAAAGCCTTGGCCCCAGCCCCAAAACCCCAAACCCCTCATCCCTGGCCCCACTCCAGAGCTCGCACCCCCAGCCAGAGCCTGCACCCCCTCCCACACCCCAACCTCCTGTCCCAGCCCTGAGCCTGCTCCCGCACTCCAAACCCCTTGCTCCCAGCACGGAAACCCATCCTGTACCACAAACCCCTCATCCCCGGCCCCACCCCAGAGCCCACTCCCCGAGCCGGAGCCCTCATCCCCTCCCGTATCCCAACCCACCGCCCCATCCCAGTGAAAGTGAGTGAGGGTGGGGGAGAGTGAGTGTCAGAGGGAGGGGGAAGGGAGTGAGTGGGAGGTGGGGCCTCAGAGAAAGGGCGGGGCCTTGGGGGAGGGGTGGACAGGGGTGTTCGGTTTTGTGCGGTTAGAAAGTTGGCAACCCTAACCAACCACCTGATGTTTAATTCTGGAGACTGTTAGTGTGACTGTGTGACCTGATTTCCATTTCTGTGTCACTGCAGGTGAGAAGAAGGGCAAGCTGTTAGGTAGCCATGTCCTAAGTTCCCTCTGAGCTGCGTGGCTGCACAGGTGTTCAGGGCTGTGGCAGGGAGAGATGACTCTCCCCCAACCCCGGACCTGCTGTGGCGGGGAGAAGCTCCCCGGCTCCGGCTCCGAGCCAGCTGCGGACCTGCCACAGCCCCAACCCTGCCCCGGATCTGCTGCAGCCGGGGGGGCAGGCGCCTCTCCCCCGGCCCTGACCTGTCATAGCCAGAAGAGAGACACCCGGCCCCAACCCAGCCCCGGCCCAGACCTGCTGCAGCCAGGGGACGGGTGCCCCTCCCCTGGCCCCAACCCTGCCCCAGATCGGACCAGAGAGGCTCCTCTCCCCCCACAGCCCAGGTGCTGCTGTGGGGAGAGAGATCTGGGGGGAGTCCTCTCTCCCCGCCATAGCCCCAGAGCAGGCTGTACCCCAAACCTCGCATCCCCAGCTCCACCGCAGAGCCAGCACCCCGAGCCAGAGCCCTCACCCCCAACCTTCTGCCCCAGTCCTGATCCCCACTCCCCCACACCGTACCCCCTCGGCCGCACCCCCATCACATGAAATTTGTTATGTGCACCAATATGGATGATGTCACACATCACCTTCATATTTGTGCACATAATAAAATTAATTCCGCACATGTGTGGGAAAAATGAGAGGGAACACTGGCCAGGACTCAAGCCATAAAGGGCTTGAATCATAGAGTCAACAGCTAAAATATTACCCAGAAGCAAATAGTGAGCTAGTGCAGTTAACAAAGGATTGGTGTTCTATGGTGTACTGATTTCCATTTCTGCAGCTGTCCTAGCTTCCATGAAGCCTTCATGGGTAGCCCTACATACAGCTCAATGCATTTATCCAGTCTGGAGATCACAGGTGCCTGGAGAACTGTGACAAGGGCCACATCTGAGAAAAATGGGGCACAGCCTAGCCAGCTGCAGATGGAAACAGCACTTTGAGGTTCTTGAAGTATGTCAGATTCCTAGTAGCAGATGGGGATCTATAATCACCCCCAGGCTGTAATCCTCTTTGACAAATAGTGACAAATTCCCTCAGTAATGGTGTGAAACCATCCCCCCAATACCCTGAAGCATCCCAATGCATCCTTCAAGTATTGTCTCCATTTTACCTGACTGTTAGCCATTTTGCTCACTCTAGTCCCAAGCTCAGCCAGACATTGGAAAAATCAAAGGAACGTGCACCATTTGGGCCACATGAGGAAAGACTTTGTGTATCATCTGCATATTGATGACATCACAGCCCATGCACCTGTGCTGAAAGGAAAAGGAGTTCCCCCTAAATGACCCATCCGGGCAGATGAGCAAGCACCCAGAAACACCTCCTTGGGGCTGTCAGACAGGAATGGAGGAATACCCATATATAAATAATCCAATGTGCTGATTGCAAACCCAGGCTAGTCATGTCATAGATCAAAAATGAAAGAAGACTTTGTAAAGGTTAAGGAAGACTTGTGTAGGAGACCTGAACTGGAGAGTTTTTGTGTTCTCAGGATCTGATTCTGCTGTCACTTGCACTGCTGTAACTCCACTGAAGTCACTGGAATTGCACCAACGTAAAACTAGCATGAGTGAGGAGGAGATTCATCCCCAGAGCCTTTTAAGAAGTGTAACACTAACTGTGAATTTCCAGATATTTAGTTTGTTACAGAATTCTTGTAAAATGATATTTGCTGAAATTACTAGTAATTCCATGTTAACTAAGCCTTCTGTCTGGAAATTAAATACATAAACTCTTTTATATTAAGTAAATACCCATCTTCCCCTTTACAATAAATTTCATGTAGTGAATTAGGGTGAAACACTGGGGGTCTCTCAAGAGATTGTGTTACCACCAGAGGGTTCCCTTGTTCAGTGGAATTATTTGATGGTAAATTTCAAGGTAACAGTTTCTTTCATTTTCTCTTGCAGGTTGGCAGTAAAGGGTTCTGGAGAATGTGCCTATATTGAATCAGCTGGGGTCTCCAGTTCTGGATGCTCATTAACCAGGGGCTGGGTCTGTAAAAAAACCTCTTAGCTCTGTGTACTCAGGCTTCACTCAGCCAATTAATGTAAGACCCCGGGTTCAACTGTCACAGTTCAGGGCAACTGCACCTGTATTTCCCCTCAGTGACCCAGCAAGGGCACCTAGTCTCAGGCTTGCTGCATCTCTCTCCCTTCTGACTGGGGCTGCACAGTTCCCTGCCTTTACTGTGTTGTTCCCAGCACAGACAGGTTGCCCAAGGACACCTGCTTGCTTTCTCCTCCGAGACAGTTAGCAGGTGTAATTGCTACAGTTACAAGATACCATACAGCACTTCCTATGACAGCCCACTTTATTCTTACGGTAAAAATCATTACAGAGAAAGCATTAAAACAATAAAAGACACTACACACATGCTACTAAGCTTCCCAGAGTTCACCCTAACATGGATACTAGCAGGAGCAGTTCTTCCATCCCCCCACCCAACGAATTCCTTCTGGTTACAAGTTCATCACAGCATCAACTCAGAACAAGCTCACTAGGGCCAGTGCTTCCAACCCTGCCAGAAGGATTGGGGCCTTCTGTGGACCAGAGGTCCTGTCTGTTTGCTGGATCAGGAAGAAGGCCCTGAGCTGGTTGAAAATCAGGCTATTTATCCAAAAATCTTTTTTGTCTGTTGGTCCCTGGAGAGTCCAGTTTGAACTAGTGGAGGCGCACTTCTCCAGGTGGTGGTGTCTCTCTGGAGATATTACAATCTCAGTGCATGTGCCTAATTACCCCCTGATGTTCTCTTATTTATCCTTCCATGGAAACACATACAATTCCACAGTAATACAGACACAATTACATCTTAATACAGTGGACCCCCAAAGGTATTCACCTATTTCAATAAGGTCTAACTTAGTTCAATAAAGTTCCTTCAGGATATTGCAGGAACTTGTCTGTTGCATTGACAACATTTTGAAATCTATAAATTCAATGTAGCCTCAGTACATTTACATACATTTCAAAGCACTAACAACTAGATTACCAAAATCTCTTACCAGAAACACTAACCCACAACCACCCCACCTGGGTTCAGAAAGGAAGGAGAAAGCTCTATTAGCCATGAACTGAGAACTCAGCCACTGGTTTGCTGTGAATGCTGCTTGTCAGTCTCGTCTCATATCACTGATTCCTTGTGCTCTCCCCTTCCCCTCAATCTCTTTGGTGTATCCATCTGTTGTTTCTCATCCTATAGTGAGGGTATGTCTACACTGCAATCAGAAGTGTGACTGCAGCACGTGTAGACATACCCGAGTTAGCTTTGATCTAGCTAGCTCAAATTACAATAGCAATGCAGCCACAGCAGCACGGGCTGTACAATCCTGCTGGGGACCTTGGTTATGCAGTTGAGCAGCTAGCCTGTACTGCCACAGCTTCAGTGCTATTGTTACATGACCTAGTTAGATCAAAGCTACCTCAAGTATGTCTATGCTTGCTGCAGTCTCACCTCTGATTGCAGAATCCAATCTCCTTGGCTAGCTATATCAAACCTCTTTTTGTCATGTTTGTGCAGTGCCTACCACAATGGGGCCATTATCTCTAGGCATTATCGCAATACAAATAATTAATACTACTACTGAGAGTCACTTTCCAACCGGAGGATGTAATTCAAATAATTCCTGAGACCACGAGTTTGTAGCACAAGATTCGGTTCAGGGGCATCTACTAGGGTCGCTTTCCTTTCACACCCAAAGAACATGTGCTGTGGAAACAGTCCGAAGGGCTATTCCAGTCCAGCAGTAAAGTTTAAGGAAGGCAGGGCAAGTTCCCATCCAACCCTGAGCTAGGTAGGAATGGAATCTTAGGTTTCTGAGTGAGGGCATGTCTATGCTACAGGTGCTACAGTGGCAGCACTCCAGCTATGCTGTTGGATCACCATAAAGTAGAGGCTTCCTACATTGACAGAAGCAGTTTTTCCATTGACGTAAGTAATCTGCCTCCCCAAGCAATGGTAGCTGGGTTGATGGAAGAATTCTTTCCAAGCACCAGGGGTTAGGTCGGTTTACCTATTGTGCTCAGAAGTGTGAATTTTTCACACCCCTGCCACTGTAGCTAGATTGATCTAAATGTTAAGTGTAGATCACGGCTCAGTATATGAATCTACTAATTTCTCTGTTGAGATAGTTCTAAGACTAGTGAGGGATAAATGAGAGCAAGGTGGCTGTGGAACAATGACCACTGTGAGTGAGTTTATATGGTCCAGCCAATTGATTCTAGCTGCTGGTGATGTTTGACTCTTAGGGTAAAAAACCATTCCAAATCAGCTGTCTGCAGTTGGGAAGGATCATGAGTTAGCATAAGTCTAAGAAGACTGAAAGCCCTCAGCTTTCATTTTAAAAATAATTTTCCTTTGACGAGCCATGGCAATAAAACCAACCCAGAACCCCACTGGCAGTTCGTGTGCAGCCATCAATGAGTGCCTGCTGGTTAGCGAAAAGAGGATCTCTTCATATTCTCATGCGTGTAAAATTATGCCTTGTTTTACAAATTATTTATATTATTTACACTGCTAATTTTCCCCCATAAGGCTCTGTTGTTACTATTCTCTTTGCCTTGTATATTTTTTTCAATGTATTTTTCTTTATTTATTTTATTTTCTTTGTTTATAGTTTATATGCTATTTGGTTTTATCCGTCATATGTATAACGTCGGCTGTATGTCTTTACAATGACAGGACAATGTAAATGTCCTGGAGTTTATGATTTCAATGCCTTTAGTGACTTAAAGTTATAAAAAACAAATTTTCATATAAAAAGTCTAATAATTTGTAGATTTAATAATAAGTACAAGCAGATTTTTTTTTTTTTTATCTTTTGGACACACATACCCCTCTGAAGGGAAAAGTAGTGCAGCTGTGCTGAAAGTTTTTCTGAGGAATACCCCTATGGCAAATAAATATTCCATGTATGTGTGAACATGTGTTTTGTGTAATTAATTAATTAAAATTCTCATAACTTTCAGATTATTGGATGATACTATTCTGTCATTATTTATATGTCTAATTTAGTTGTTTCCCCATGCGTTGCCATGAACATTCAGAAACACATCTAACTCTTAAAGAATTAAAGTGTATTACAAAACATATATTTACGGTAACATAATTATGGGGCATAGTAGAATTTACTTCTGCTTATTCATGTGGCAGAGTTTTCAAAATATTGGCATTTACCACCGTACTTTTAGAAACTTAGTAAAGTATGTACATGTCAAAAAGGTTATTCATCCACTGTGTTTCATGTCTTAAAGTCTCATGATAAGCAGATTGAACTGAATAGTTCTTAACAATAGGACAATGTACATTGTTATGCTTTCTCATAATTAATTAAGCTTTCCAAAAAATTCAGCTCTGGGCAGAGATCAAGCATGGACAATTTCAGCTGTTAAAGGGGAATGTTTGGAAAAGTTCTAAGAACAGGTAGGTTATAATGGAAACTATTTTGTGACCTTGACTCTGGCAGGCACAGCCACTGTTTACTCTCATAGCTAAATGCTGTAGCATTAGGTAACTTAGGGCCAGATAATGAGCCCCTTACACTGATGAGCAGTTACACAAGTAGTTCCATCGTCGTCTCCCATATTTTAGGATGAATGAAATAATTTAATATTAACTGGAGCATGGACTGGAATTCAAGTCAACCCCTCCCAGGTGAATGCCCTAACCATCAGCCTCTAGAGTTGTTCTCACTCTCTCTGGCCCTGTGAATATTTAATTATTTGATACAAAGTGGAACAGCTTCAACAAGGGAGATTGAACAAGTCACACCCCAGAATACACTATAATAGCCCAGTGGCTAGGACACTCCCTTGTGACATCCCTAGAGTGGAAATCCCAGGGTAAACTGCTTACATTAGAGCTTTGTGTAGACTAGAGTGCTTGGTCCTGTATTTTGCTCCTATAATTAGCAATCAGGTAACTTGATTAACATAATAGTATATGTATGCATGTCTACATATGATTGTTTGGTCCTAGGTTTCAAACAAGATTGAACAAGACCAGCAGGAAAAAAGGTTTGTGGAGCATCCACAATAGCATGTATAGCTGTATTAGTTAACTCAAATTGACTGACAAATAATTAACTTGAGCTACCACTGGGCCAAAAACTCTTGTCTAGACCAGCCATAGGGGGTTTTAATATTACACCTACATTGGTACAACTGCCCCTCCCCCCCAGCAGAACCATACAGATAGGGCCTGATTTGAGACTGGATCACCAGCACTATTGCTTTCCAAAGAGTCTGATAATCTGGTGAGAGCTCAGTCTTTAAGGAATTGGCCTTACTGGGGAATTTGGAATCTAAACTGGATCTAAATCTGCTGCCAACTGCCATACTAGCTCTGTACTTTAGAAATTAGCCAGCAAGGGGCTATGGATTTGGACCTGTATCTGCATTTAAATTAATCTATTTATACAAAAGCAAAATCCACCAACATCAGTCTGTATCTTTCTAATTGGGGCAGGGGGAAGAAATAGTGGCTGGACAAACTTCCCACCATGGAGCTCTATCACTGAGATATTTGCCAAGCTCAGATCTATAGCAACTTTTTTAAGCAAGTAGGACAGATTAATCATCAATTGTTTCTTTAAATGAGTTTGAACCACACATGCCCCAACTAAATTAACTACACCATTGTTCCCTGCTTCCCAGGTCCTCGAAGTTGACATCCATTTTTCCTGCATTTCTTTCTTTACATTCCTCAGTCATCCATGGATAGTCTACATGCTCAGAATTTATGTCCCCCGCAGATTTCTTTGCTTCCCCACAGAAAAAATGACTTTCTGACCGTGAAGCAAAAGGAAGCCACAACAGTGGTAATGCGACCCTACCCAGCAGTATATTTCAGTTGCCCAGGGTAGCCAGCAGAGAGAAATTACTGTGGGGCAGGGGGTAGAACTGAGGAAGACCTGGCTGGTGGCTCCTACTCTGCGCCCAGCTCAGCTGCTAGTCCCGGCTGGGCTGGGAAGGATGGGATTTCCTCTTCCCCTGCACGGCATCCGGGATTGTGTCAGACCCATCCCCAGATTTCTCCCCCAGCTGTAGGCAACTCGGGCAAACCCCGTCCACAGCGCTTCCTGCACCCATAGCTCCTAAGCTAAAGGATCCATGTGCAGGGAGCTGCTCCCCCATCCGCCCAACCCCCGTGCATCCAGAGCCCCTCATACCCAGACCCTCCCACCAAGCCTCACCCCGCATACACACCCCAGAACACTGCCTGATGAGCTCCACTCCCCCTGCACCTGGACCACTCCGAGGAGCCGCCTGCCCTCTACCAAGCCCCTGCCAGCTCTTCTGAACAACGCTGGGGTTTTCCTCTGTGTGTGTGAAATCTGTAAAGTTTGTTCTGCTATATACATGATTTTTACTACTATGAGTCAGAGATGGGTGTTGGGTTTTAACAGGAGTAAGAACCAATCAGGTTTTGGATTCTCCAACAAATTCACAATGCTTGTTACAATCCCCTCCTCCCCCTCCCCACCCCGCACACTGCCACTCACTCTCTTTTTCTCCTTTCTCCATTTCCTTATGTGAGCTCCCTCTAATGTTCACAAATATGTACTGCATTTGCTCGCTCCTACTCTTTTCCAATAGACTTTGATATAGCAAGAGCAAACCCAGGGGGGAACAGAGTGAGTGTGACAGTGAGGGGGTAGAAGGGCAGGAGAGACGGAGGGGAAGGTGAGGGGGGGGTCAGTGTGATAGTGAGGGGGAATCTCAAAGCACTTTAAAAAGATGGGTGAGTATCATTATCTCTATTTTACAAATGGGGAAACTGAGGCAGAGGGAGACAGGTGACTTGCCTGAGGCCACACACTAGGTCAGTGGCAGAGGCAAGAACATAATCCAAATCTCCTGGGTTGCAGGCTGGTGCCCTGTGTATAGAGTTCATTCTGTGACATGCTGAGTAGCAGGAAGTTACAGTGTAGCCAGGAGATGAGGGAGTCCAGGCAGACAGACAGCTGTCAGATGGAGGGATGAAAGTGAGCTGAGGGAGATGTGGAGATGTAGATAGCCCAAGGTGAGGCTATCAGCCCAAGACAGAGTGAGAAGCTAGAAGCAGGAATATGCTAATGACAGAGCCACATAAAGGGAGAGGCAAGGGGAACATGCAAATTCTCTGTCAAACTGCACTGAATAAATAGCAGCCCAAAAAGGCATGATTCTCACCAGGAGGCCAGAGAGCTAGAGAAGTCTGGAGGAAGGCTGGAGTGGTCAATAGCACTGAGAGCCACAGTGAGGTTGAGCAGGATGAGGTAGATGAACACTAGTAAAAGTAAAGGGGAGGTCACTAACCACAGGAGAAAAGTGAGTAGATGGACAGCATTTTACTGACATATGCTTGTTCTTACAAAATGGAGACTTTGATTTCTATTGGGCAGTATCTCAGGTTCTGCCTATTATTGTCAGAAAATAGCATTACCCCATTTAAATATGACTTTAGAGACCGGTTTGAACCAACCCTCTGTGAACCTTGAGCATGGCTGAAATCCCAACCTCGTCCTGTGTTTGTATTTTTCAAATGACTCTACTTTATATATGTCTGAACCAAAAGCTTGGCTCTGAACACGCCTCAGACTTTGAGGAGGAGGGCTCAAAATCCAAATGGAAATTATGCCACTTGAGCCCATCTGTAATACCAATGAATTTTATGCCACAACGTCCTGGGTAATGTGGTAGTTTCCAAAACACCATAGTATGCATCGAGTGCTTCTCTGCATGTCTCATTAACCAGAACACCTGTCCAGCTCACAGCTGTTTCAGAGTAGTGCTGAGGTCTGAGCTGGGGGAGCGGACAAACAGAAAATTTCAGCATGTGCTTGCACGGGAGGTGTCCTTTCTCCAGTGGGCTTCGGAACCTGTTTGAAATGCAGAAATAAACCAACCAGCTATTTCCTCTCATTGGAATTCATTAAAGCAAGCTGGGAATCAGAGTCTAAATTTCCCATCACACATTTTGCTGCCTCTTCCCATTACTTCTGTTCCATACAGTACCAGTAACTCTCCATGCCCTCCGCTTCTATTGTTAAGATTAATTATTAAAAGAGAGAGGCTGAGGAAGCCTGGTTTGGGTTTTCCTACCCAAACACCAATGGCAGGATTGATTTTGACTGGAGTCCTGTTTTATCTGGATGACTAAAGTATAGGTTCAGATAAAAGGTTGTCTGCTGGCTGTTGGCGTCTGGACTGTGAGCCACAGCAGCAGAACATTAAAGGCACCCGGGGTGACATGGCAAGAACTGACAACCTCTCACTGGTCTGAATAATTGCACCCAAAATGTCACACCTTCCCTGGGTTAGAGAGACAGGAGTTACCATATGTCTGAGAGGACTGGAAGCCCTCTAGTGTGAGAGAGGTCTGAAGAAAAATATCAGCTTTCATTTAAATATAATTTTCCTTCGATGAGCAGTGGCAATAGAACCAACACAGATCCCCACTGGCACAAAGTTTATCACAGTGATTTTTTCTCCTAAAGATCACAGAGCCAGCTCTTCAGCTAATGCAAATCAGTGTAACTCCATTGACTGAAGTGAAGATGTGCTAAATCACACCAGCAGAGGTTCTGGCTTCATGTGTCCTTCAGGATTCTCTCCACTCACCACCATACGCATGGGGTTGGTCTTTGTGATCTGTGACACCAGGGACTTGAGAGTTTTTGGAGGGAGAAGTCCATATGCAGCCACTACAGACCACCTGCTATTTAGGAAAAAGAGGATCTCATTATATTCTCATTTGTCCAAAGTGTATCTGTTTTTCAATGGCTGTAAAATTGTGCTTGGTTTCATAAATTGTTTGCTTACAGTATTAGACTGCAATTTTTTTCCCATACTGGTCTGTTTTTACTATTCACTTTGCCTTATATATTTTACTTCAATGTATTTTTCTTAAAGTTTATTTGCCGTTTGTCCATCTTATGTATAATGTCGGCAGTATGGTCGGGCCTTTACAATAACAAGACAATATAACTGTCCTGGAGTTTATGATTCCAATACCTTTAGTGACTTAGACTGTCTATATGATAATTTTTTTTTTTACAATTTTAATATTTTGTAGATTTAATAATAAATGCAAGCAGAATATTTTAACCCTTTGGACACACATACCCCTATGAAGGGTAAAGTAGTACAGCTGTCCTGAAAGAGTACCCCTACAGCAAGTAGATATTGATACATTCCATATATATATGAACATGTCAAGTTGTCTTAATTAAAATTCACATAACTTTCAGATTATTTGATGAAACAGTTCTATCATTCTTTATATCTGAACAGTTTTCCCCCACCTGTTGCCATGAGAATTCAGAAACACATTGTGACAGGTTTTGCCAGGGAGCAACTTGAACAAAGAAAAATGCATGTGCATCAGCCATGAGCAGATTCCCCAAGCACTTCAAGCAAAACACACTGTTTTAGGTAAAATATAAACAGATTGATTAATTACAGAAAGATAGATTTTAAGTGAATATAAGTAGTGAGCGTAGAGAACCTGGGAAGTTGAATAGCAAATACAGCTCCCTCGGCTGCCCCAAAACCTGCACAGAGCATAATAATAAGTAAAATCCTGCAAACGGCATCCCACTGCAGCGACTGTGCCAGGGAAGGTTTAGCCTTCTCTGGCCTATTATACCCATCGCCTCTGGTCCCCTCTAAACCCTACTGTGACACAAACACTAAATAATGTGCTCATCCCACCCCCTCAACACACACCATCTGCTCTTGCCCCCCGCCCAAGCCAGCTCCCCAAATTCAACCCACTCTATATGCATCCCCGCCATGCACATATCCTGTGTTCAGCCCCTCCAGGCCCAGCCTCACACACACATGCTCTGCCCTGCATTTCCCTCCCCAACCTACACACAGGCTGTGTTCCTGCCAGTTACATGCCTTCTACTTTCACATTGTCCAGCAGCTGCTCTCCTCCATTGTTCCTTCATTATAAGCCTCAATCTCTGCTCAGCAGTCAGGGACCAGGCAAATGGAACTGCATTCCTCTAATCTAATGCAGCACAGGCTGGGGAGTGCGACAGTTCTGCTTTGCTGGCACTCACTGCCTTCCTGTTTAATACAAGTTCTCTCGCACCCCCGCTCTCCGCCCCCTCTTGGCCAGCAGTTTTCACTGTCCGTTTGCTGTTTGCAGCTGCAGTTGGGGATGAAGCTCAGCTTCTGAAAGGGCATTTTATTTTGGAGAAATGGGTCATCCTAGTGCAAGAAGAATTTGGGGTGAGGGACTTAACTTCTAATATTTATACCTTTGTGTAGCTGTTCAGGAGATGTGGATTGTGGGAGATCCAATATGTACTCATCAAATGTTTAGAGAGCATAGGAATTTAGATTGCAGTGGGGTGCAAGAGTTTTGAGCAGTTGTAGATCAGTGTGTCTGCATTCATGCATGTGCACCCCCACACGCTTCTTGGCTCATTCTCATTTTGAATATTGTTGGGTTAATGGGAACTTTCTCCACTTTAATATACATGATCTGGACATCAGCTCTGTGCTGCACTTTGTTCATCCTGCTCACTCTGTTCCAAAATTTCCAGTTCTAAAGATTGTAGCAAGAGAGTAGTGCCATCAGCTTGCACTCTTGTGGCTTCTAGAGTAGGGGCAGGAAAAATGAGTTCTGTCCCCTTACATTCTCTGTTGGTGTGATTAGTTCAGAGGCCTAATTCATTACTGCATTACACTGGCATAACTCCATTGAAATCAAGCGGATTATATTGGCATGCAATGAATCAGGCTCTATGTCTCCGACACTGGGAGGAGAAGTACTTAGAGGTGCTTCCTCATCCTGTGTTTATGGGGAGACAGCTCGGGAAGACTAGAACTAAAGAGAGAAGTGAAAATGAGAAAGGGTATAAAAGCATTTGGGGGGGGCCTACTTGTTCCCCATAGACTGTGACAAGGTGGGAATGTTCTTAATATTTTCTCTGAATACTATGTAGGTGCCTCATTTTCCCCTATGCATTTTATAAGTATCTAGGTGATAGGATAAGGGCAAGTGATTGTTGCAGAGCCCTAGAGGGGCACGGGTGTGCAGGGGCCTGTACAGAGAATGGCCGACACTCTATCTCCACGCAACTTATGGCCTGGGCTCCTCCTCCGCAAGGTGCCAACTAAAGGTGTTGGAGAACAAAGAGATCAGGTGGTCTTCTTGCCTGGGACAGAGACAAAGGCCAGAGGAGGGGCTGGAGGGGTTTTCAGTTTGGAGCTGGCTGGGGAAATGGAGGGAGGCCCAGCACTGGGGTCTGGGCTCCCTACCCCACAAGATGGACCTGACTGAGGGGTCCTGTTTTCTGTACCTACAAGGTCTGTTTTAGACTGTGTTCCTGTCGTCTAATAAACCTTCTGTTTTACTGGCTGTGCTGAGAGTCACGGTGAATCGCAGGAAGTGGGGGGGTGCACGGCCCTGACTCGCCTATACTCTGTGACATAGACATTCAGTGTTCTCTATCTTACTAAAGCAAGGAGAGCTTGTACTCAATGATTGCATTGTTTTATTGTACTTTATATACTTCTAACAGGGCAGGATACAGAGCCCATCCCTAGCTGCAACCTGCAGTTCTCTTTTCAGCTGAGCAGCTACTAGTCTTGGAATGACCTTTTGACATCTGCTGCCACCTCATATATCCTTACAAACAATAAATCTGCTTCACACCATGATGATGGTGAAATAAAAAAGGTAAATTGGATAAGACAGTGACGGATATTCTTCCCAGCCATTTTATGTAACTTTATTTTAGGGAAAGGAACTTTACTAAAAGAAAATACTTTCCCCTTCATATTAAAATCTGAAGTCACAGAAGGCCTTAACCACCAGTACCTTAAATAGACACAGTCATTTCCTGTAGTGCATAGAGATTTTAAAAAATTGACTGAATGGTATCGGGTGACTGCACTTTTATGATCTGCAACACTCTCTGATGCAGAGTTCAAAACACCAGGTCAGTCAGTCCTCTGTGGTGATTGGACTGGAGGGCAGCCTGGAGGACAGGCTTTCAGACTCTGCTTACCTGAGCCATTGTTTGATGCCATTTTTCTTTATTTTCTTTTATTCAATTTAAGTAATCTTTGTTGACTGAGAGTACACCTGCCTGATCGGGAATCCCTTTGTATTCACCCTCCCCTCTGTGCAAACACAAGCTACTCCACTACCACAAAACACTCTGATCCCCTTATTCTCCTCTACACCACACCACTCTGTTAATGCACTTCACAAATGACCTTCTGCCTCCCTCCCCCATATGGTCCTAATCTCTGCACAAAGAGCTAGGCCAGTATCTTTCAGTGCCGTATCTCTCAGTTCCATCGTTGAAAAGGTAGGAAGGAGAGCAATTAAAATTGGCTGTATCTGAAAAAGAAACCTCTTTCACTTGGCAGACAAGAGAGGACAATTTTTTTGTAAAGCCCCTTTGGTGGCAGATGTTCAGCTCAGCATTCTTTTGCAGTTGCTGTAAGACTAAACCCAGTGCTAAACAGGAAACTGTGGTTTGAAGAGCTCAAAGTGATGTCAGAATGATTTCATAGCTTCCTAACCCCAGAGTGATACAAATCCACCGTGCAAACTAGGAAACTGGTTCTGATCTATAGATCATATAGAGAACTATGGCTGAGGTCTGGCTTCCTGGGAGAAGTAGCAGATGATGGCATTGGCTGATGAGGCAACTGTGCAGCCTCATTCCACCCCAACCATTAAGCTGTTTTCTGGTGCAGATGCACTGGATACAGATATCTCCTTAGAAAATTTACCAACCACAGTCATCAGGATGGAGAATAGGATGGAGGCCAGGTTCACCTGGCTATGACTCTGACTCTGACTCACAGAATGAGAAACCTCACTGGGCTCATGGCTGCCAAATCTTCAAACTGTGAGTAGCTCTTCAGGGGGTTAAAACTAGACTCAATGAAAGGCTCATCAGCCTTAAGGAAACTACTATACTCCTCGGGGAAGGTGGAAATGTTGGAGACCAATATAGCAGGGAGTGGCCAAACTGTGGCTCTTTTACTGTTAAAGTGTGGCTTGTGGAGCCCCCGCCCATTCTTCATCTTCCAGACTGGGGGTGGTGGAGCTCCGGACCTCTGCCTTGCAGCGGGGTGGTGCAATAGGGGCTTCTGCCTGTTGGGGCAGGGGATCTTGGGGCTTCAGCTCTGTGGAGTGCTCCTTCCGGGGCTCAGGGCTTCAGCAGGAGCGGGGCTTCAGCCCCTACCCCCATCAGGCACCTCCCACAAGACTGAAGCCCCGACCCCCAGCCCTGGCAGGAGTGCCCTGGATCATCTAACTTCTGAAGATTGTCGCATGTGGTTCGGAGAGCCAGTAAGTTTGGTCACCCCTGCCAAATACATTTAATCTGTATCTAGAGCCAGATCCTCAGCTGGTGTAAAGAAAGTCAGATGAGCTGTGTCCACTTACACCAACTGAGGATCCTGCCCCTGATCTCTTCTCTCTCTCTCTTACTGATTTTTATTATGTTATTTTAATCGTGTTTATCTTCATCTTCTCCATGTCATTGTATTGCTATATCCCTTGTTCTTCCTCACCCCTTCCTCTCCCTATTTCTTTTTACCCTCACTCTCACCAAGGGGTACAGTAGATTCTCCATCACTGACCATTTTTAAATCAAGGCAGATGTTTTTCTAAAGGATCTGTTCTAGGGATGATTCTAGGAAGTTCTTTGGCCTGTGTTACACAGGAGGTCAGACTGCTACAGAATCACAATGGTCCCTTTTGGCCTGGAAATCTATGAATCATGTATTTAACATCTACCAGTGAGATTGTCTTCGATCTGGGAGGGGGGCATGTCTTCTGTTAAGCACCTCGCATACTTCTGAGTGCTAAAGAGAAATAAATAACAATAATAATGAATGTTGGACTCATTAACAGTATTTAAACCCCAGGTCACAGTATAGCTGGAACACTTGCCCTGCTGTTCCCACACGATACTATCGGGGAACTGCTTTCCAGATGCTAGGGCTTTATACACATTCTCTGCAGCTCTAGGGCTTATCTGTTTTGACACTCAGAATCTGATTCTCTGAGGTGCATCCTCAATTCTTAATGGCTTCTTTGGGATGTGGGGATGCTCAGCACCTCACAGGATCTGTCCCTTAACTTGCTGCATCAGATATTTTCAATGTTACTTTCAAATGTTTTTAAAGGACAGTGACTTTTTAATGGTTCTAAACTCTACTAACCAGGACAGAGTGTCTGCTAGCTAATTCACACTGCATGATTTTATGTTGCAGCCTCCCCCTTCCCATCCCTCTCTTTCATCTGTCATTGTTTAAGGCCCCGATCCTGCCCATGCTTACTTTTACACATGTGAGCCAGCCCCATGGAATGCAGTGGGAGCACTCACATGCTTAAAGTTAAATGTATGCATAAACCTTTGCAGCCTTGAGGCCTAAGATTTGAAGTTTTTTGGTGCAGGGAACTTGTTTTTCTTATGTCACTAAAGCATGGTGCAGATTTATAGTGTTACATAATAATAATAATAGGCCCAGGACCAGGACTACACTTTATTTTACAAATACTAAGAAAAGAGGCCTCGGGTGGAAGGAGCGGGGCTGGAGGTCAGCCTCCCTCAGCCAGGCCGGCTGCGCTGCCTGGCCCGTGTTGCCCAGGGCTCTGGCGGTGATTTAAAAGGGCCGGGGGCTCTGGCCACTGCTACCGCGACAGCAGCCGGAGCCCCTGGCCCTTTTAAATCACTGGCCCCAGGGCAGCTGCCCCTTTTGCCCCCCCTCCACCCTCTGTCGGTGGCTCGGGGGGGTGGGAAGGGGCAACGGTGTTAAAGTGCTGCCGCAGCGCTTTAACGTCACTGCCCCTTTGGCCCCCTTCCCCGCCGACAGTTGATGGGGGGGGAAGGGGCTGCGATGTTCAAGCGCTGTTGGCTGCATTTGGGCCAGTACTGGCTTCTTACCGGTACACCGTATCGGCTGGTACCAACCTACTTTCACCCCTGAATCTGATCCAACTCTCATTGCAGTCAACGCAAAGACTCCCCATGATTTCAATAGGAGTTGGATTGTACTCCAGGATAGTAATACCCATATCGATAGTGGACTAGCATATAACAACCAACCAGAATTTCCAAAAATACCCATCAGTATCAGTTAACATCTTCACTGGGCTCAGAGCCCAAACCAAAGCCTACTGGAGTCTTCCCATTGAATGCTATTGGAGCTGGATCAGGATGTAAGTGCCCACTTATGCTTCAAATGCGCTAACAGATTCATGTTATAAGGCCAGGAGGGACTGCCGTGATCTAGTCTGTTACACTTTTCTCCTGCACTATTGATATGCAGCTATTTCTTCTCAGATAAAACATTGGTGGATACTCAGAAAAGAAAATGTCAGTTTGTAAAAATAATTAAATGAATAAAAAGGTTGTGGCTGTAACCTAATTGATTGGGCATGTCAGGGTTCAAAATATTAGGGCATGTGGACCAAATCTGTAAGGTGCTTAGCACTAGAGCTTATCAAAATGTTTACAATGAAAAGATTTTCATTGAAAAATGCCCTTCTTTTTCATAAAAAGTGTTCACAAAGACATTTTGATTTTTTTCAAAACTTTTCACTCTTTTCTTTTTTGGCTTTTTTGAGTGTTTTCTGTTTTTTGTTGCTGTTGGTGAACTATTTTCCTTTCTTTGGTCATTTTCCTTTTAAAAACGGATGAAATCCTGTTTTCTTTTCCTATCATTTTTAATTTTCATTTGAGAAAATGGGGAAAGTTTCAATAGAAGGTTTCATGAAAAAATCAAACCCTTGGGGGGAGGCAGGGGAAATGAAATTTTTGTGAGATTAATTCTTTCCCTTTTTCTGACCAACTCTACTCAGCACCTTCAACTGCAATGACTTTCGGTGGGAGCTGAGGACACACAGCAACTTGCACAAAGTACTCAGCACAACCTTAGACCGGGCCATACATAAGGGCAACTCTGCTCTGTTGTCCCAGAAGAGTGACTCGTGCGAACTTCAAGGACAGAAAAACAGGCTATTTCCTTGGTGATCAAAGAGTCTTTCATGCCTCATCTTACAAGCCTTAATCAACTGAACAAGGAGCACACATATGAGAATGCAAGATGGGGTTCATGGACTGCGAGACACAAGATACTTTCAGTCCCTAACAAACCCCTTTCCCTTTGTACACGCAGATCTCTTCAGCCTCTAAAGCTGAGCCCCCAATTCCCATGTGTTCAAGAATCTTGATCAGGTAAATTCCAGATTCTGAATCCTCCCCCTTCATTTAGTGGAAAGATGCCAGCTTGTTCCTTGTTCCTCTCAGGCTGCTCCAGAGTCTTTAAAAAATCTCCACCCATGTTCTCTTGTAGGTGGCAAGGACACTGGTGCTTCATCCCCGCAGGAGCCTGGAGATGTCTGCTAGCGTGAGTGACACTTGTGGAATGTTTGCTATTTCCCTGCCCTGCATTGCTCAGAGGGGCCTGATTCGGTTACCCTGTGGCCAGGGCCGGCTTTAGGCCAATTCTACCAATTCCCCCGAATTAGGCCCCACGCCTAAGAGGGCCCCGCGCCCAGTGGCAGGGCCGCCGGGGTGGGGGCAAGTGGCCGAGAATCCCTTCCCTGGCTAGAGGCTCCTTTTTAATTTTTACTCACCCGGCAGCGCTCCGGGTCTTCGGCGGCACTTCAGCGACGGGTCCTTCACTCGCTCTGGGTCTTTGGCAGCACTTCGGCGGCAGGTCCTTCAGTGCCACCGAAGACCCGGAGCAAGTGAAGGACCCACCGCTGAAGACTAGGAGCGCCGCCCGGTGAGTACAAGCCCCACGTGTTTTTTACGTGGGGGTTTTTTTTTTTTCAGTCATCCCTGCCGGGGCCCCGTCAAAACTGTTCGAATCGGGCCCCGCACTTCCTAAAGCCGGCCCTGCCTGTGGCCTTTTGTGCCAGCAGGTGCAAAGAGGCTGTAAAGCCAAATGGCCACATCCCCCAACCCCCTCCCAAGTGTAGACAAAACACAGTAAAGGGCCTCTCTGGCAGGCACAGAGCTAACACTCTCCCTGCAAGTGCCCTCAGTGCAGGGGGCATTACAGGGGTAGAAGAAGCCCTGGCTATTCCACAACTGACATAGGGCCCATAAGGACCTTGGGCAGCTAGGCACAAGGTAGGGCTGCACTCAGGGCTAACCAGTGTTGGGGGCTCATCCTGATGTCAGCAGATAGAGGTGGTGTGGGGGTGAAAAAGCTCCCCGCTCTCAGACCGTGTACTGGGCTCTGCACGGGTGGAGGGATCAATTCTTCCCAGGGTCAGCCCTGGCAGGGTGGCCACTGACAGACCCAGTAGTGTAGCTTCCACTCTATATACAGGACACTCAGGCAATTTCCATTTATGGCTGTCTTGACTTGTTTCTAGGAAAGGAACTCCCAAACTATACAGTGCTTCCTCAGGCCCAGGCAGTCAGAGGTTAATCTGCCCCTGCTCTCCTCTCTCCTCCCTAAAGCCAATTAAGCATTATTATTCCATGAATATTCAATCTGACTGGTCCAACCGTATCTCAATCCAATAGTTACATCTTCACCCTCTGCTCTCCCTCCTTTATCAAGGGGGGCATTTGAACACCTGGCCTGCAGGGCCTCGCTGCTTACTCTGATAACAAGGAGAAGCTGCCTTGACAGGTGCCTGAGATTAAATAAACTGTGAATCTGAAAGTCCAAGCTGCTGGTTAGCTCAGGGCACCATTATAGGAAGCCCCTTGGGGTTATCATTACTGGTATCAGGCTGAAGAGTCTAATGATTCAGTAGTGGAGACATTATGGGGTTTCAGTGTTTTTCTTTTTAAACAAAAGAGAAAGTGATCAAGCTGCGGATCCCTGTGTACTAGTGGCTGGTGACAGTTGGGTAGGGTGACCAGACACCAAGTGTGAAAAATCGGGACAAGGGGGGGGGGGGTGGTAATAGGATCCTATATAAGAAAAAGACCCCAAAATTGGGACTGTCCCTATAAAATCGGGACATCTGGTCACCCTACAGTTGGGAGGATTTCTGTGCATGCTGTATGGTGATGAGTCAGCAACTCCACTGTACACTGTTTTTGCACAGTCCCATTTAGTGGGAAAATAACCAATTATTTCTCTGGTCTTAGTAACTGGAACTTTCTGGACTGTAGTAGATCCAGTCACTTTTAAAGGCTTGTTTTTCAGCCTTAAAAAGCACAAAATGCTGAGACAAAGGGTTGGAGATGGTGCAGTTTCCCAGGCTGTTTATGCTGCACACGGCTTCAGAGTATTGGCGGGTGGTTTGGGGCTGTTTCACTGAAATCAGTGTATCTTGTATGAACCTCTCTATAACCCCCAGTAAATGCCCCACTCTGACCCTGTATTACCTCAGTCCATGCCTCCCCCAGTATCCAGGACAACCCTTAATTCTCCCTTGATCATGCCATCTATCCTCTGCTTTTACAATCCACCCACTCTCTATCCTCACTCTTCTACGGACTTGAGTTCCCTGCCCTGTCCCCTGCTTCAGCTTTCCAAAAAGTTCCCATATTCTGAGGCTAGGGAGTGCACACAGCTCCTTGCCACCTCTCTGTGTCCCCCAGTATATGTCCCTTCTGGTCATCTACACTGCTCTCCATGCCTCCTCCCAGACTCCTTCTATGGTCTCCTAGAGTGTCTATGGCTCCCCATCTGTGGCTCAGCTCAGCAGCAGCAAAGCCTGAAGTCAACAGCAAGTCAGTTTATATTTATACCCATATATAGTATTAATTAAAAAAAATGGAGATATCCCTATCTCCTAGAACTGGAAGGGAGCTTGAAAGGTAATCAAGTTCAGCCCCCATCTTCACTAGCAGGACCAAATACTGATTTTACCCCAGCTCTGTAAGTGGCCCCTTCAAGGATTGAACTTGCAATCCTGGGTTTAGCAGGCCAATGCTCAAACCACTGAGCTATCCCTCCCCCCCTAGCTTGTTAATTAATAATTAATAGTTAATTAATAGTTTAGGCAACACCTAGGTAACACTTCATATCTTTAAAATCACTAACCTCTCACAAAACTACTCAAAGCACTTTCTTGCCATGACCAACAAATCAAGAGGTATTTGGGGGTTGTAGTCCAAGCCACTAATAGCAATATGTTGTTGCATGTGGGGTACAGAGAGAAATAGTCCTTTCTCCTGGTATTTTTATGTAATGGTTTCTGTTTAGTTATTGTTGAGTCTTTGATGATGCTCTGTGTTTCTCTGGTATAAATGCTTCTCTTCCACAAAAGCCTACTGGATAAATCCTCATAAACTCCTCTCCTATTGTGTACAGTATCTGACATTGTTCACAGTGGAAATAGCTGGGTACTGTACTCTTATGAAAATTTTCCCCATTTATATTTACGGTGCTACATAAATGTTACATTATTACAGTAATTTGGCGTTATGGGCACAAATGAAACAGAAGGGTCCCTCTTTGGGGTTGTACAGCATAAAACAACCCAAAAATTCACTGCAAAGCAATGGGAAGGGCAGCAAGAATTCTCCCCGTAGTCTAATTCTTATCCCTGCTTCTGTTCCACTGTCTCCCTTGGCTAGAACCCCGAGTACACCGCACAGTACTTGGTCCCAACTTAAGTTGCTCTTTACGTTCTGAGCAGGGTGAAGCCCTTCCCTTTCAGAGCTATCATGTAGCAGATTTCTAATTCTTATTACTACAGTGTGCTTAGTGCTTTAGAAAAATGAAAGTGGTGTTGGTCCCTGCCCCACAGAGCTTACAATCCAAATCAGACAAACAGAAAAAAATGGGGAGGGGGAAGAGGATGTTTGAAATCACTAGAGGTGATGGGGTTTATTTAAGTAGTTTGGGGGGCAGTGTCATTTGCTTGGCAGGAGAGGGTCCTTGGTCTTGTTCTGTCTCAGACTAAGGTCAATTTACACAGCAGGAGCAGATAGCCCTGCACTGGAGGAGTGCAGGATAGGGGACCTGTAATACTAACTTGTCTGGAGCTCTTTGTCCCCGCCCCCCCAATTACATTTACGACTCTCCACAATATAGTATCATCACAATTTTAATTAACATGCTTTCCCTCTCTCTTTCGCACCTAAGAACCGAGCATCTCATTGGGGCACCTCCTCGCCATGCGTCCGTTCCATTGCCATAGGGAGATGGACCATCAACCCATGACGGTGTTTATATCCAACTTCAGTTCCGTTTTCAGGTGAGACAACTACACTGAACATTTACATAATGTTGATTCAGAGTGCTTCATATACACTCACTGACCAAGCATTCCAGCTCTTCGGGAGGCAGATCGCCATTCCCCCATGCACCGGATGAGAAACTACCAGTGCCGGAGATGAAGGGCCCGTGTCAGAATTTACTGGACCCCAGCTACGATCCGTCCTTTGTGTGCAGAGTTGTGAGAATTGCTGGGAAGCCTCTTTCCACAAAGCTCTTCCCTTATCCACTAGTATCCGCCCCCTGGCCTCTGGCCTCTGCCCTGAGGACGCCATGCAGCCGGAGACAGGAAGGCGGAACTGGGCTAAATGAGCCGGAGCAGGGGAGACGCTGTAATAGGAGGGGGGTCGCCCCCCGCTTCCCCTGGGTGCCTCCCAGGTAAATATGCCTGCGGGATCCAACCGCCGGGGTCCGCAGCAGCCGCTTCGGGCTCCCTCTGCATCTCCGGACGCAGTGGGGCGGCGCTGGAGGAGGGGACCCTGCTGGAGACAGAGCAATGTCAATTGGCGTGGGGAGGGACCGGACAGAGGCTGGGCTCATCCCCCTGCTGGGAGCAGCTCCAGCGAGTCCAGCACCAGCGGGATCAAGCCGGGGCGAGCGGACCTGTGTCACTGGGGAGGCGGCTCCTTTGGGGAAGGGCTCAGGCGGATCCCGCACAACTCGCTATAACGGCAGGTGAAGAGCCGAACCCAGCCCATGCCCTGGAGCTAATGAAGGGACCAGTGAACGGGCTGCCCCGGCCCCAACCCCAACCCTAACCCAGCCCGGACAGGGAAAACAATCCTGAGCTGGGTGGGAGCAGCAGCCAGGGCTGCCCCGGGAGGATCCTAGCGGGCCAGGGAGCGCGCAGCCCCTGAGACAGGGGGATCCCAGTGCAATGGCTGGTGCCCTGGGTCTGGACTCATGTACATCAGGGCATCGGACATACACTTCGTGCATTTCCCTGAGGGAGCCACCCGCTCCCCTTGAGGGCAGTGGGCCAGAGCCTGCCCGGACCCGCCCTGTTCTGGGAAATCCCATGACTGCGATGCAAGGGAAGTAGTGCGATGCAAGGGAGCAGCAGATAAAACTGGCCTCGCCTGCACTACAGAATTAAAGTGACTTAAGTTAAGTGGATTTACAGCCACCGCAGTAATAGAAGTGGTGTGTCACATCCACACTGTGCTCCTGCTGTCTGTGGTGCGTGTCCTCACCAGGAGCACGTCTACCCACTGAAGTAGGGCATTGTGAGGCACTCACAGCTGGAGCCCCTGCCCTGGGGATGACAGCCTGAGCTGTCAGCCTGGCATGGGGCTCACACAGCTGGAGTGTGCAGGTTCCCTGCAACACAGCAGCCAGCCTGCGAGTGCCCAGCTGGAGACAGGATTCTGGGGGCTGACAGGTTCTCCNCTGTAATATTTGCAAATGTTCTGAGGTCTTGTCTGCAGAGGGCATAAATTCAGGGCTGGGCTAGGTAGCTCCAGGAAGCCTGCTCTGGGAGATCTGACTGGCAGAAATGTGATTGGTTTGTTGTTGTTTTTTAGCAGTAAATAGCTCATCAGGGAAAGGTTCTTCTGGCTCTCCTCCTCTGGAACCATGCCCTGCCGACTGGCTGTACCACAAAAGGAAATGTTACTACTTCTCTGAGAAAGAAAAGGACTGGGACTCCAGTCAGAGCTTTTGTTCTTCACACAACAGCTCCCTAACTGTAATTGAAAACCAGCAGGAACTGGTAAGGGAATGAAATATGCTAGTTCCCCCCTTCCCACCTCCTGTGATCTATGTGATTCCCCACTCTCTCATTCTGCTCTCTCATCTGAATGGCTGTAAATCCAGTACAAGGAGTGTGACAAGGCAGAGTGCACAGAAATACAGGAACATAAGAACAGCCATACTGGGTCAGACCAAAGATCCATCTAGCCCAGTATCCTGTCTTCCAACAATGGTCAATGCCAGGTGTCCTAGAGGGAATGAACAGAACAGGTAATCACCAAGTGATCTGTCCCTGTCACCCATTCCCAGCATCTCCTCTGGAGCTGCTGTCTTCAACCCTGGTAGTTAATGTTTTAGAAGTTGTCCATGGAATGCCTCATTTAACCTTTGGATTGATCACATTCACAAATGCTGGTGTCTGAGGCGACTGTCTGTGAAAACAATGTCCCGTCTTTCTTATCTGTAACCAGACATAAATTCTCAGAGTTACCAGGACCTACCGAGGACAACTAGCCTGGATACTTGTGTTAGCCCCAGGTTGGGAGTGAGGTAACACTTCTCTGACACTGAGATTTGCCATTTTTCTTCAATTTTAGCTGGGATGTTAAAAATAGTCCCACTCCAGCCAAGCTCTGAAATACAGGAAGAGATTCTCTCCTTTCCCTGGTCTGTCCCTTAAATGGAGCTGCAGCAGTGCACAGGGCCCAAAAAAGCCCCATAGCCAGCCAGAAGAGAATTGCCTCATCTGAAGCGAGCGCTGCAGAGCCCCCATCCCTAACCTCAGCATAGTAGTCATACTGGGGGCAGAAGGGAAGTCTGCAGAGAACAAGCTGCTCTGTGGGTTCTGGGCAGCTCCATGTTGCAAAGCTGCACACAGCCAACCCAGGAAGGTCTGTTCTGAATTAGAGGAGGCTTTTGGGCTGCGCTTAGTTGTGCTAGGGGCCAAACTGGCCCTAGCCACCACAGAAGTTTGCTTCCCTTTGTCTCCACTCTGTCCAGACTGCACCTGGGTGTGCGGTGGCACCTAGATGGGCAGTACATACTCCCACCCTACACCTTCACTACAGGAAACTGCACTGTACTGAAGCTCCTTATCTTCCCTTTCAAGACCCTCTATAATCTGGCTGCTGACTGTATCTCTGCTCTCATTTTCTCCTACTTCCCACCTTGCTCTGTATACTCCTTCCAGTCTTGTTGCCTCACTGTTCCCTTCCTCTTCTTCCATGCTTGGTTTGGCACCATCTGTTTTCTTGCTTTCAACACTTGGAACAATTCCTCTCTCTTCATTCACTTCCCTCTATAAAACTTACTTCATCCAGGAATCCTTCTTCTGGTCTCTACACCAATGATTTCTCCAACTGCTTTGCTTAAACTGTTGACCACTGTTCTGTTGATGTCAGACTGTAGCTCTCAGAGCAGGGACATAACTTACTCTTTATTTTGTACAGTCCTGTGCTCATGAGTCTATGTAAATACTTAATAATTATCTGTGTTCATCCAGGTTCTTATAGTAGACTCTATACATCACTACAGTGTCAAAGCACCTCCATGGCTCAATATAAATGCTTAATATTAGTCCATGACAGTCTTTTGAGCAGAGACTTCCAATCAGACTGAATTTTGGGGTGGTTTTCTTCATGTGGATATCACAGGATCCACACTTATGATTTTGATGTCAGCTCTCAAGAGGTGAAAGACTGGTACATTAAACCATAATTGTCTGGGAGAAGGGAAAGATCATCCTTTCATTTTCTAGTCTGGAACAAAGATTGCTCCTTGTGTTTTTTTTCCTACAGAACTTTATAATGAAAATTACAAAGCAAGATCCGTGGATTGGACTTCAGAAGACAGGAGAAGAATTCCATTGGGTAAACGGGACTCCATTAGATTCAAATCTGTAAGTTGATATTGACTTGTATTGCCCTGGATACATGATAACAGAAGGGTTAATGAAGGGTTCCTGGAATAAGCAGAATTTTTGGAGTGATTTGAAGGGGACTAAGGAGAGAAGGCCAAGGCAGCAGGAGCAGACAGCATATCTTAAGGTACATCTACACGGCACACACTTGGTGGCAGAGTGTAGGGTATGTGTAGCTGCATGCTGCTGGGAAAAGCAGGCTGTGTCCACACTGTGGTGGTGTGCAGTCACACACAGCCGTGAAAAGCTCTGGTCGGGGGGTGGCAGTGGAGAAAGGCTTTGGCAGCAGGGACTTGCAGGAGCCTTCCCCACTGCTCCCCCTCTATTAGAGCCTTTCACTTATGCCAGGGTCTTTCACTGTAGCAGGGAATCCCCTTTACCGGAGCCTTTCCCCAGTGCCTTCCCCCAACATTGAATTTCCCTACTGCTGGAGACTCTCCCTGTGGCAGGAAAAGTCGCTGGTAGTGGGACACTGCTAAAGATAGAAGTGTAGACAGGGAAGGAACTGCTTGGGCATGTAGAGAGACGTATAGGGTAAGAGTGCAGGTGTATTTACTTGCCTAAGCAATGCTTCACCATTTGGGAAAAGGGGTAAAAAGTGAGGTGGCAAAATTTGCAGCTGATACAAGACTACACAAGATAGTTAAGTCCAAAGCAGACTGCAAATAGTTACAAAGGGATCTCACAAAACTGGGTGAGTAGGCAACAAAATGGCAGATGAAATTCATTGTTGCTAAATGCAAAGTAATGCACATGGCAAAATATGGTCCCAACTATACATACAAAATAATGGGGTCTAAATGAGCTGTTACCACTCAAGAAAGAGATCTTGGAGTCATTGTGGATAGTTCTCTGAAAACATCCACTCAGTGTGCAGCAGCAGTCAAAAAAGCAAGCAGAATGTTGGGAATCATTTAAAAAGGGATAGATAATAAGACAGAAAAATATCATGTTGGGCACTTACCTCAGTTTGCTCCTCGTTAGCAGCGTAGCATGGCTAAGGCAGGCTCCCTGCCTGCCCTGGCTCCGCACGGCTCCCGGAAGCGGCCGGCATTTCCCTGTGGCCCCTAGGTGCAGCTGTGATCAGGAAGGCTCCGCGCTCTGCCACCGCCCCGAGCACTGGCTCTGCAGCTCCCATTCGCTAGGAACTGCTGCCAATGGGAGCTGGAGGGGCGGCGCCTGAGGGCGCAGGTAGCGCGCACCACACAGAGCTGACTGGCTGTCCCTGCACCTAGGAGGCAGATGTGCCAGCTGCTTCCAGGAGCTGCACAGAGCCTGGTCAGGCAGAGAACCTGCCTTAGCCCTGCTGTGCCGCTAACCAGGAGCCACCTGAGGTAAGTGCCGCCCAGCTGGAGCCCAAACCCCCACCTGCACCCCAACCCCTGTCCCCATGTCAGACCCCCCGTCCAGCACACTAACTCCCTTCTAGAGCCCGCACCCTAAACCCCTGCCCCAGCCCTGAGCCAAATCCTGTGCTCTAAAAGCCTTGGCCCCAGCCCCAAAACCCCAAACCCCTCATCCCTGGCCCCACTCCAGAGCTCGCACCCCCAGCCAGAGCCTGCACCCCCTCCCACACCCCAACCTCCTGTCCCAGCCCTGAGCCTGCTCCCGCACTCCAAACCCCTTGCTCCCAGCACGGAAACCCATCCTGTACCACAAACCCCTCATCCCCGGCCCCACCCCAGAGCCCACTCCCCGAGCCGGAGCCCTCATCCCCTCCCGTATCCCAACCCACCGCCCCATCCCAGTGAAAGTGAGTGAGGGTGGGGGAGAGTGAGTGTCAGAGGGAGGGGGAAGGGAGTGAGTGGGAGGTGGGGCCTCAGAGAAAGGGCGGGGCCTTGGGGGAGGGGTGGACAGGGGTGTTCGGTTTTGTGCGGTTAGAAAGTTGGCAACCCTAACCAACCACCTGATGTTTAATTCTGGAGACTGTTAGTGTGACTGTGTGACCTGATTTCCATTTCTGTGTCACTGCAGGTGAGAAGAAGGGCAAGCTGTTAGGTAGCCATGTCCTAAGTTCCCTCTGAGCTGCGTGGCTGCACAGGTGTTCAGGGCTGTGGCAGGGAGAGATGACTCTCCCCCAACCCCGGACCTGCTGTGGCGGGGAGAAGCTCCCCGGCTCCGGCTCCGAGCCAGCTGCGGACCTGCCACAGCCCCAACCCTGCCCCGGATCTGCTGCAGCCGGGGGGGCAGGCGCCTCTCCCCCGGCCCTGACCTGTCATAGCCAGAAGAGAGACACCCGGCCCCAACCCAGCCCCGGCCCAGACCTGCTGCAGCCAGGGGACGGGTGCCCCTCCCCTGGCCCCAACCCTGCCCCAGATCGGACCAGAGAGGCTCCTCTCCCCCCACAGCCCAGGTGCTGCTGTGGGGAGAGAGATCTGGGGGGAGTCCTCTCTCCCCGCCATAGCCCCAGAGCAGGCTGTACCCCAAACCTCGCATCCCCAGCTCCACCGCAGAGCCAGCACCCCGAGCCAGAGCCCTCACCCCCAACCTTCTGCCCCAGTCCTGATCCCCACTCCCCCACACCGTACCCCCTCGGCCGCACCCCCATCACATGAAATTTGTTATGTGCACCAATATGGATGATGTCACACATCACCTTCATATTTGTGCACATAATAAAATTAATTCCGCACATGTGTGGGAAAAATGAGAGGGAACACTGGCCAGGACTCAAGCCATAAAGGGCTTGAATCATAGAGTCAACAGCTAAAATATTACCCAGAAGCAAATAGTGAGCTAGTGCAGTTAACAAAGGATTGGTGTTCTATGGTGTACTGATTTCCATTTCTGCAGCTGTCCTAGCTTCCATGAAGCCTTCATGGGTAGCCCTACATACAGCTCAATGCATTTATCCAGTCTGGAGATCACAGGTGCCTGGAGAACTGTGACAAGGGCCACATCTGAGAAAAATGGGGCACAGCCTAGCCAGCTGCAGATGGAAACAGCACTTTGAGGTTCTTGAAGTATGTCAGATTCCTAGTAGCAGATGGGGATCTATAATCACCCCCAGGCTGTAATCCTCTTTGACAAATAGTGACAAATTCCCTCAGTAATGGTGTGAAACCATCCCCCCAATACCCTGAAGCATCCCAATGCATCCTTCAAGTATTGTCTCCATTTTACCTGACTGTTAGCCATTTTGCTCACTCTAGTCCCAAGCTCAGCCAGACATTGGAAAAATCAAAGGAACGTGCACCATTTGGGCCACATGAGGAAAGACTTTGTGTATCATCTGCATATTGATGACATCACAGCCCATGCACCTGTGCTGAAAGGAAAAGGAGTTCCCCCTAAATGACCCATCCGGGCAGATGAGCAAGCACCCAGAAACACCTCCTTGGGGCTGTCAGACAGGAATGGAGGAATACCCATATATAAATAATCCAATGTGCTGATTGCAAACCCAGGCTAGTCATGTCATAGATCAAAAATGAAAGAAGACTTTGTAAAGGTTAAGGAAGACTTGTGTAGGAGACCTGAACTGGAGAGTTTTTGTGTTCTCAGGATCTGATTCTGCTGTCACTTGCACTGCTGTAACTCCACTGAAGTCACTGGAATTGCACCAACGTAAAACTAGCATGAGTGAGGAGGAGATTCATCCCCAGAGCCTTTTAAGAAGTGTAACACTAACTGTGAATTTCCAGATATTTAGTTTGTTACAGAATTCTTGTAAAATGATATTTGCTGAAATTACTAGTAATTCCATGTTAACTAAGCCTTCTGTCTGGAAATTAAATACATAAACTCTTTTATATTAAGTAAATACCCATCTTCCCCTTTACAATAAATTTCATGTAGTGAATTAGGGTGAAACACTGGGGGTCTCTCAAGAGATTGTGTTACCACCAGAGGGTTCCCTTGTTCAGTGGAATTATTTGATGGTAAATTTCAAGGTAACAGTTTCTTTCATTTTCTCTTGCAGGTTGGCAGTAAAGGGTTCTGGAGAATGTGCCTATATTGAATCAGCTGGGGTCTCCAGTTCTGGATGCTCATTAACCAGGGGCTGGGTCTGTAAAAAAACCTCTTAGCTCTGTGTACTCAGGCTTCACTCAGCCAATTAATGTAAGACCCCGGGTTCAACTGTCACAGTTCAGGGCAACTGCACCTGTATTTCCCCTCAGTGACCCAGCAAGGGCACCTAGTCTCAGGCTTGCTGCATCTCTCTCCCTTCTGACTGGGGCTGCACAGTTCCCTGCCTTTACTGTGTTGTTCCCAGCACAGACAGGTTGCCCAAGGACACCTGCTTGCTTTCTCCTCCGAGACAGTTAGCAGGTGTAATTGCTACAGTTACAAGATACCATACAGCACTTCCTATGACAGCCCACTTTATTCTTACGGTAAAAATCATTACAGAGAAAGCATTAAAACAATAAAAGACACTACACACATGCTACTAAGCTTCCCAGAGTTCACCCTAACATGGATACTAGCAGGAGCAGTTCTTCCATCCCCCCACCCAACGAATTCCTTCTGGTTACAAGTTCATCACAGCATCAACTCAGAACAAGCTCACTAGGGCCAGTGCTTCCAACCCTGCCAGAAGGATTGGGGCCTTCTGTGGACCAGAGGTCCTGTCTGTTTGCTGGATCAGGAAGAAGGCCCTGAGCTGGTTGAAAATCAGGCTATTTATCCAAAAATCTTTTTTGTCTGTTGGTCCCTGGAGAGTCCAGTTTGAACTAGTGGAGGCGCACTTCTCCAGGTGGTGGTGTCTCTCTGGAGATATTACAATCTCAGTGCATGTGCCTAATTACCCCCTGATGTTCTCTTATTTATCCTTCCATGGAAACACATACAATTCCACAGTAATACAGACACAATTACATCTTAATACAGTGGACCCCCAAAGGTATTCACCTATTTCAATAAGGTCTAACTTAGTTCAATAAAGTTCCTTCAGGATATTGCAGGAACTTGTCTGTTGCATTGACAACATTTTGAAATCTATAAATTCAATGTAGCCTCAGTACATTTACATACATTTCAAAGCACTAACAACTAGATTACCAAAATCTCTTACCAGAAACACTAACCCACAACCACCCCACCTGGGTTCAGAAAGGAAGGAGAAAGCTCTATTAGCCATGAACTGAGAACTCAGCCACTGGTTTGCTGTGAATGCTGCTTGTCAGTCTCGTCTCATATCACTGATTCCTTGTGCTCTCCCCTTCCCCTCAATCTCTTTGGTGTATCCATCTGTTGTTTCTCATCCTATAGTGAGGGTATGTCTACACTGCAATCAGAAGTGTGACTGCAGCACGTGTAGACATACCCGAGTTAGCTTTGATCTAGCTAGCTCAAATTACAATAGCAATGCAGCCACAGCAGCACGGGCTGTACAATCCTGCTGGGGACCTTGGTTATGCAGTTGAGCAGCTAGCCTGTACTGCCACAGCTTCAGTGCTATTGTTACATGACCTAGTTAGATCAAAGCTACCTCAAGTATGTCTATGCTTGCTGCAGTCTCACCTCTGATTGCAGAATCCAATCTCCTTGGCTAGCTATATCAAACCTCTTTTTGTCATGTTTGTGCAGTGCCTACCACAATGGGGCCATTATCTCTAGGCATTATCGCAATACAAATAATTAATACTACTACTGAGAGTCACTTTCCAACCGGAGGATGTAATTCAAATAATTCCTGAGACCACGAGTTTGTAGCACAAGATTCGGTTCAGGGGCATCTACTAGGGTCGCTTTCCTTTCACACCCAAAGAACATGTGCTGTGGAAACAGTCCGAAGGGCTATTCCAGTCCAGCAGTAAAGTTTAAGGAAGGCAGGGCAAGTTCCCATCCAACCCTGAGCTAGGTAGGAATGGAATCTTAGGTTTCTGAGTGAGGGCATGTCTATGCTACAGGTGCTACAGTGGCAGCACTCCAGCTATGCTGTTGGATCACCATAAAGTAGAGGCTTCCTACATTGACAGAAGCAGTTTTTCCATTGACGTAAGTAATCTGCCTCCCCAAGCAATGGTAGCTGGGTTGATGGAAGAATTCTTTCCAAGCACCAGGGGTTAGGTCGGTTTACCTATTGTGCTCAGAAGTGTGAATTTTTCACACCCCTGCCACTGTAGCTAGATTGATCTAAATGTTAAGTGTAGATCACGGCTCAGTATATGAATCTACTAATTTCTCTGTTGAGATAGTTCTAAGACTAGTGAGGGATAAATGAGAGCAAGGTGGCTGTGGAACAATGACCACTGTGAGTGAGTTTATATGGTCCAGCCAATTGATTCTAGCTGCTGGTGATGTTTGACTCTTAGGGTAAAAAACCATTCCAAATCAGCTGTCTGCAGTTGGGAAGGATCATGAGTTAGCATAAGTCTAAGAAGACTGAAAGCCCTCAGCTTTCATTTTAAAAATAATTTTCCTTTGACGAGCCATGGCAATAAAACCAACCCAGAACCCCACTGGCAGTTCGTGTGCAGCCATCAATGAGTGCCTGCTGGTTAGCGAAAAGAGGATCTCTTCATATTCTCATGCGTGTAAAATTATGCCTTGTTTTACAAATTATTTATATTATTTACACTGCTAATTTTCCCCCATAAGGCTCTGTTGTTACTATTCTCTTTGCCTTGTATATTTTTTTCAATGTATTTTTCTTTATTTATTTTATTTTCTTTGTTTATAGTTTATATGCTATTTGGTTTTATCCGTCATATGTATAACGTCGGCTGTATGTCTTTACAATGACAGGACAATGTAAATGTCCTGGAGTTTATGATTTCAATGCCTTTAGTGACTTAAAGTTATAAAAAACAAATTTTCATATAAAAAGTCTAATAATTTGTAGATTTAATAATAAGTACAAGCAGATTTTTTTTTTTTTTATCTTTTGGACACACATACCCCTCTGAAGGGAAAAGTAGTGCAGCTGTGCTGAAAGTTTTTCTGAGGAATACCCCTATGGCAAATAAATATTCCATGTATGTGTGAACATGTGTTTTGTGTAATTAATTAATTAAAATTCTCATAACTTTCAGATTATTGGATGATACTATTCTGTCATTATTTATATGTCTAATTTAGTTGTTTCCCCATGCGTTGCCATGAACATTCAGAAACACATCTAACTCTTAAAGAATTAAAGTGTATTACAAAACATATATTTACGGTAACATAATTATGGGGCATAGTAGAATTTACTTCTGCTTATTCATGTGGCAGAGTTTTCAAAATATTGGCATTTACCACCGTACTTTTAGAAACTTAGTAAAGTATGTACATGTCAAAAAGGTTATTCATCCACTGTGTTTCATGTCTTAAAGTCTCATGATAAGCAGATTGAACTGAATAGTTCTTAACAATAGGACAATGTACATTGTTATGCTTTCTCATAATTAATTAAGCTTTCCAAAAAATTCAGCTCTGGGCAGAGATCAAGCATGGACAATTTCAGCTGTTAAAGGGGAATGTTTGGAAAAGTTCTAAGAACAGGTAGGTTATAATGGAAACTATTTTGTGACCTTGACTCTGGCAGGCACAGCCACTGTTTACTCTCATAGCTAAATGCTGTAGCATTAGGTAACTTAGGGCCAGATAATGAGCCCCTTACACTGATGAGCAGTTACACAAGTAGTTCCATCGTCGTCTCCCATATTTTAGGATGAATGAAATAATTTAATATTAACTGGAGCATGGACTGGAATTCAAGTCAACCCCTCCCAGGTGAATGCCCTAACCATCAGCCTCTAGAGTTGTTCTCACTCTCTCTGGCCCTGTGAATATTTAATTATTTGATACAAAGTGGAACAGCTTCAACAAGGGAGATTGAACAAGTCACACCCCAGAATACACTATAATAGCCCAGTGGCTAGGACACTCCCTTGTGACATCCCTAGAGTGGAAATCCCAGGGTAAACTGCTTACATTAGAGCTTTGTGTAGACTAGAGTGCTTGGTCCTGTATTTTGCTCCTATAATTAGCAATCAGGTAACTTGATTAACATAATAGTATATGTATGCATGTCTACATATGATTGTTTGGTCCTAGGTTTCAAACAAGATTGAACAAGACCAGCAGGAAAAAAGGTTTGTGGAGCATCCACAATAGCATGTATAGCTGTATTAGTTAACTCAAATTGACTGACAAATAATTAACTTGAGCTACCACTGGGCCAAAAACTCTTGTCTAGACCAGCCATAGGGGGTTTTAATATTACACCTACATTGGTACAACTGCCCCTCCCCCCCAGCAGAACCATACAGATAGGGCCTGATTTGAGACTGGATCACCAGCACTATTGCTTTCCAAAGAGTCTGATAATCTGGTGAGAGCTCAGTCTTTAAGGAATTGGCCTTACTGGGGAATTTGGAATCTAAACTGGATCTAAATCTGCTGCCAACTGCCATACTAGCTCTGTACTTTAGAAATTAGCCAGCAAGGGGCTATGGATTTGGACCTGTATCTGCATTTAAATTAATCTATTTATACAAAAGCAAAATCCACCAACATCAGTCTGTATCTTTCTAATTGGGGCAGGGGGAAGAAATAGTGGCTGGACAAACTTCCCACCATGGAGCTCTATCACTGAGATATTTGCCAAGCTCAGATCTATAGCAACTTTTTTAAGCAAGTAGGACAGATTAATCATCAATTGTTTCTTTAAATGAGTTTGAACCACACATGCCCCAACTAAATTAACTACACCATTGTTCCCTGCTTCCCAGGTCCTCGAAGTTGACATCCATTTTTCCTGCATTTCTTTCTTTACATTCCTCAGTCATCCATGGATAGTCTACATGCTCAGAATTTATGTCCCCCGCAGATTTCTTTGCTTCCCCACAGAAAAAATGACTTTCTGACCGTGAAGCAAAAGGAAGCCACAACAGTGGTAATGCGACCCTACCCAGCAGTATATTTCAGTTGCCCAGGGTAGCCAGCAGAGAGAAATTACTGTGGGGCAGGGGGTAGAACTGAGGAAGACCTGGCTGGTGGCTCCTACTCTGCGCCCAGCTCAGCTGCTAGTCCCGGCTGGGCTGGGAAGGATGGGATTTCCTCTTCCCCTGCACGGCATCCGGGATTGTGTCAGACCCATCCCCAGATTTCTCCCCCAGCTGTAGGCAACTCGGGCAAACCCCGTCCACAGCGCTTCCTGCACCCATAGCTCCTAAGCTAAAGGATCCATGTGCAGGGAGCTGCTCCCCCATCCGCCCAACCCCCGTGCATCCAGAGCCCCTCATACCCAGACCCTCCCACCAAGCCTCACCCCGCATACACACCCCAGAACACTGCCTGATGAGCTCCACTCCCCCTGCACCTGGACCACTCCGAGGAGCCGCCTGCCCTCTACCAAGCCCCTGCCAGCTCTTCTGAACAACGCTGGGGTTTTCCTCTGTGTGTGTGAAATCTGTAAAGTTTGTTCTGCTATATACATGATTTTTACTACTATGAGTCAGAGATGGGTGTTGGGTTTTAACAGGAGTAAGAACCAATCAGGTTTTGGATTCTCCAACAAATTCACAATGCTTGTTACAATCCCCTCCTCCCCCTCCCCACCCCGCACACTGCCACTCACTCTCTTTTTCTCCTTTCTCCATTTCCTTATGTGAGCTCCCTCTAATGTTCACAAATATGTACTGCATTTGCTCGCTCCTACTCTTTTCCAATAGACTTTGATATAGCAAGAGCAAACCCAGGGGGGAACAGAGTGAGTGTGACAGTGAGGGGGTAGAAGGGCAGGAGAGACGGAGGGGAAGGTGAGGGGGGGGTCAGTGTGATAGTGAGGGGGAATCTCAAAGCACTTTAAAAAGATGGGTGAGTATCATTATCTCTATTTTACAAATGGGGAAACTGAGGCAGAGGGAGACAGGTGACTTGCCTGAGGCCACACACTAGGTCAGTGGCAGAGGCAAGAACATAATCCAAATCTCCTGGGTTGCAGGCTGGTGCCCTGTGTATAGAGTTCATTCTGTGACATGCTGAGTAGCAGGAAGTTACAGTGTAGCCAGGAGATGAGGGAGTCCAGGCAGACAGACAGCTGTCAGATGGAGGGATGAAAGTGAGCTGAGGGAGATGTGGAGATGTAGATAGCCCAAGGTGAGGCTATCAGCCCAAGACAGAGTGAGAAGCTAGAAGCAGGAATATGCTAATGACAGAGCCACATAAAGGGAGAGGCAAGGGGAACATGCAAATTCTCTGTCAAACTGCACTGAATAAATAGCAGCCCAAAAAGGCATGATTCTCACCAGGAGGCCAGAGAGCTAGAGAAGTCTGGAGGAAGGCTGGAGTGGTCAATAGCACTGAGAGCCACAGTGAGGTTGA
The DNA here is from genome assembly GCF_013100865.1 of Trachemys scripta elegans. Classification (NCBI taxonomy): domain Eukaryota; kingdom Metazoa; phylum Chordata; order Testudines; family Emydidae; genus Trachemys; species Trachemys scripta. Next base: position 135,827,329 of record NC_048298.1, read on the forward strand.
GCAGGATGAGGTAGATGAACACTAGTAAAAGTAAAGGGGAGGTCACTAACCACAGGAGAAAAGTGAGTAGATGGACAGCATTTTACTGACATATGCTTGTTCTTACAAAATGGAGACTTTGATTTCTATTGGGCAGTATCTCAGGTTCTGCCTATTATTGTCAGAAAATAGCATTACCCCATTTAAATATGACTTTAGAGACCGGTTTGAACCAACCCTCTGTGAACCTTGAGCATGGCTGAAATCCCAACCTCGTCCTGTGTTTGTATTTTTCAAATGACTCTACTTTATATATGTCTGAACCAAAAGCTTGGCTCTGAACACGCCTCAGACTTTGAGGAGGAGGGCTCAAAATCCAAATGGAAATTATGCCACTTGAGCCCATCTGTAATACCAATGAATTTTATGCCACAACGTCCTGGGTAATGTGGTAGTTTCCAAAACACCATAGTATGCATCGAGTGCTTCTCTGCATGTCTCATTAACCAGAACACCTGTCCAGCTCACAGCTGTTTCAGAGTAGTGCTGAGGTCTGAGCTGGGGGAGCGGACAAACAGAAAATTTCAGCATGTGCTTGCACGGGAGGTGTCCTTTCTCCAGTGGGCTTCGGAACCTGTTTGAAATGCAGAAATAAACCAACCAGCTATTTCCTCTCATTGGAATTCATTAAAGCAAGCTGGGAATCAGAGTCTAAATTTCCCATCACACATTTTGCTGCCTCTTCCCATTACTTCTGTTCCATACAGTACCAGTAACTCTCCATGCCCTCCGCTTCTATTGTTAAGATTAATTATTAAAAGAGAGAGGCTGAGGAAGCCTGGTTTGGGTTTTCCTACCCAAACACCAATGGCAGGATTGATTTTGACTGGAGTCCTGTTTTATCTGGATGACTAAAGTATAGGTTCAGATAAAAGGTTGTCTGCTGGCTGTTGGCGTCTGGACTGTGAGCCACAGCAGCAGAACATTAAAGGCACCCGGGGTGACATGGCAAGAACTGACAACCTCTCACTGGTCTGAATAATTGCACCCAAAATGTCACACCTTCCCTGGGTTAGAGAGACAGGAGTTACCATATGTCTGAGAGGACTGGAAGCCCTCTAGTGTGAGAGAGGTCTGAAGAAAAATATCAGCTTTCATTTAAATATAATTTTCCTTCGATGAGCAGTGGCAATAGAACCAACACAGATCCCCACTGGCACAAAGTTTATCACAGTGATTTTTTCTCCTAAAGATCACAGAGCCAGCTCTTCAGCTAATGCAAATCAGTGTAACTCCATTGACTGAAGTGAAGATGTGCTAAATCACACCAGCAGAGGTTCTGGCTTCATGTGTCCTTCAGGATTCTCTCCACTCACCACCATACGCATGGGGTTGGTCTTTGTGATCTGTGACACCAGGGACTTGAGAGTTTTTGGAGGGAGAAGTCCATATGCAGCCACTACAGACCACCTGCTATTTAGGAAAAAGAGGATCTCATTATATTCTCATTTGTCCAAAGTGTATCTGTTTTTCAATGGCTGTAAAATTGTGCTTGGTTTCATAAATTGTTTGCTTACAGTATTAGACTGCAATTTTTTTCCCATACTGGTCTGTTTTTACTATTCACTTTGCCTTATATATTTTACTTCAATGTATTTTTCTTAAAGTTTATTTGCCGTTTGTCCATCTTATGTATAATGTCGGCAGTATGGTCGGGCCTTTACAATAACAAGACAATATAACTGTCCTGGAGTTTATGATTCCAATACCTTTAGTGACTTAGACTGTCTATATGATAATTTTTTTTTTTACAATTTTAATATTTTGTAGATTTAATAATAAATGCAAGCAGAATATTTTAACCCTTTGGACACACATACCCCTATGAAGGGTAAAGTAGTACAGCTGTCCTGAAAGAGTACCCCTACAGCAAGTAGATATTGATACATTCCATATATATATGAACATGTCAAGTTGTCTTAATTAAAATTCACATAACTTTCAGATTATTTGATGAAACAGTTCTATCATTCTTTATATCTGAACAGTTTTCCCCCACCTGTTGCCATGAGAATTCAGAAACACATTGTGACAGGTTTTGCCAGGGAGCAACTTGAACAAAGAAAAATGCATGTGCATCAGCCATGAGCAGATTCCCCAAGCACTTCAAGCAAAACACACTGTTTTAGGTAAAATATAAACAGATTGATTAATTACAGAAAGATAGATTTTAAGTGAATATAAGTAGTGAGCGTAGAGAACCTGGGAAGTTGAATAGCAAATACAGCTCCCTCGGCTGCCCCAAAACCTGCACAGAGCATAATAATAAGTAAAATCCTGCAAACGGCATCCCACTGCAGCGACTGTGCCAGGGAAGGTTTAGCCTTCTCTGGCCTATTATACCCATCGCCTCTGGTCCCCTCTAAACCCTACTGTGACACAAACACTAAATAATGTGCTCATCCCACCCCCTCAACACACACCATCTGCTCTTGCCCCCCGCCCAAGCCAGCTCCCCAAATTCAACCCACTCTATATGCATCCCCGCCATGCACATATCCTGTGTTCAGCCCCTCCAGGCCCAGCCTCACACACACATGCTCTGCCCTGCATTTCCCTCCCCAACCTACACACAGGCTGTGTTCCTGCCAGTTACATGCCTTCTACTTTCACATTGTCCAGCAGCTGCTCTCCTCCATTGTTCCTTCATTATAAGCCTCAATCTCTGCTCAGCAGTCAGGGACCAGGCAAATGGAACTGCATTCCTCTAATCTAATGCAGCACAGGCTGGGGAGTGCGACAGTTCTGCTTTGCTGGCACTCACTGCCTTCCTGTTTAATACAAGTTCTCTCGCACCCCCGCTCTCCGCCCCCTCTTGGCCAGCAGTTTTCACTGTCCGTTTGCTGTTTGCAGCTGCAGTTGGGGATGAAGCTCAGCTTCTGAAAGGGCATTTTATTTTGGAGAAATGGGTCATCCTAGTGCAAGAAGAATTTGGGGTGAGGGACTTAACTTCTAATATTTATACCTTTGTGTAGCTGTTCAGGAGATGTGGATTGTGGGAGATCCAATATGTACTCATCAAATGTTTAGAGAGCATAGGAATTTAGATTGCAGTGGGGTGCAAGAGTTTTGAGCAGTTGTAGATCAGTGTGTCTGCATTCATGCATGTGCACCCCCACACGCTTCTTGGCTCATTCTCATTTTGAATATTGTTGGGTTAATGGGAACTTTCTCCACTTTAATATACATGATCTGGACATCAGCTCTGTGCTGCACTTTGTTCATCCTGCTCACTCTGTTCCAAAATTTCCAGTTCTAAAGATTGTAGCAAGAGAGTAGTGCCATCAGCTTGCACTCTTGTGGCTTCTAGAGTAGGGGCAGGAAAAATGAGTTCTGTCCCCTTACATTCTCTGTTGGTGTGATTAGTTCAGAGGCCTAATTCATTACTGCATTACACTGGCATAACTCCATTGAAATCAAGCGGATTATATTGGCATGCAATGAATCAGGCTCTATGTCTCCGACACTGGGAGGAGAAGTACTTAGAGGTGCTTCCTCATCCTGTGTTTATGGGGAGACAGCTCGGGAAGACTAGAACTAAAGAGAGAAGTGAAAATGAGAAAGGGTATAAAAGCATTTGGGGGGGGCCTACTTGTTCCCCATAGACTGTGACAAGGTGGGAATGTTCTTAATATTTTCTCTGAATACTATGTAGGTGCCTCATTTTCCCCTATGCATTTTATAAGTATCTAGGTGATAGGATAAGGGCAAGTGATTGTTGCAGAGCCCTAGAGGGGCACGGGTGTGCAGGGGCCTGTACAGAGAATGGCCGACACTCTATCTCCACGCAACTTATGGCCTGGGCTCCTCCTCCGCAAGGTGCCAACTAAAGGTGTTGGAGAACAAAGAGATCAGGTGGTCTTCTTGCCTGGGACAGAGACAAAGGCCAGAGGAGGGGCTGGAGGGGTTTTCAGTTTGGAGCTGGCTGGGGAAATGGAGGGAGGCCCAGCACTGGGGTCTGGGCTCCCTACCCCACAAGATGGACCTGACTGAGGGGTCCTGTTTTCTGTACCTACAAGGTCTGTTTTAGACTGTGTTCCTGTCGTCTAATAAACCTTCTGTTTTACTGGCTGTGCTGAGAGTCACGGTGAATCGCAGGAAGTGGGGGGGTGCACGGCCCTGACTCGCCTATACTCTGTGACATAGACATTCAGTGTTCTCTATCTTACTAAAGCAAGGAGAGCTTGTACTCAATGATTGCATTGTTTTATTGTACTTTATATACTTCTAACAGGGCAGGATACAGAGCCCATCCCTAGCTGCAACCTGCAGTTCTCTTTTCAGCTGAGCAGCTACTAGTCTTGGAATGACCTTTTGACATCTGCTGCCACCTCATATATCCTTACAAACAATAAATCTGCTTCACACCATGATGATGGTGAAATAAAAAAGGTAAATTGGATAAGACAGTGACGGATATTCTTCCCAGCCATTTTATGTAACTTTATTTTAGGGAAAGGAACTTTACTAAAAGAAAATACTTTCCCCTTCATATTAAAATCTGAAGTCACAGAAGGCCTTAACCACCAGTACCTTAAATAGACACAGTCATTTCCTGTAGTGCATAGAGATTTTAAAAAATTGACTGAATGGTATCGGGTGACTGCACTTTTATGATCTGCAACACTCTCTGATGCAGAGTTCAAAACACCAGGTCAGTCAGTCCTCTGTGGTGATTGGACTGGAGGGCAGCCTGGAGGACAGGCTTTCAGACTCTGCTTACCTGAGCCATTGTTTGATGCCATTTTTCTTTATTTTCTTTTATTCAATTTAAGTAATCTTTGTTGACTGAGAGTACACCTGCCTGATCGGGAATCCCTTTGTATTCACCCTCCCCTCTGTGCAAACACAAGCTACTCCACTACCACAAAACACTCTGATCCCCTTATTCTCCTCTACACCACACCACTCTGTTAATGCACTTCACAAATGACCTTCTGCCTCCCTCCCCCATATGGTCCTAATCTCTGCACAAAGAGCTAGGCCAGTATCTTTCAGTGCCGTATCTCTCAGTTCCATCGTTGAAAAGGTAGGAAGGAGAGCAATTAAAATTGGCTGTATCTGAAAAAGAAACCTCTTTCACTTGGCAGACAAGAGAGGACAATTTTTTTGTAAAGCCCCTTTGGTGGCAGATGTTCAGCTCAGCATTCTTTTGCAGTTGCTGTAAGACTAAACCCAGTGCTAAACAGGAAACTGTGGTTTGAAGAGCTCAAAGTGATGTCAGAATGATTTCATAGCTTCCTAACCCCAGAGTGATACAAATCCACCGTGCAAACTAGGAAACTGGTTCTGATCTATAGATCATATAGAGAACTATGGCTGAGGTCTGGCTTCCTGGGAGAAGTAGCAGATGATGGCATTGGCTGATGAGGCAACTGTGCAGCCTCATTCCACCCCAACCATTAAGCTGTTTTCTGGTGCAGATGCACTGGATACAGATATCTCCTTAGAAAATTTACCAACCACAGTCACCAGGATGGAGAATAGGATGGAGGCCAGGTTCACCTGGCTATGACTCTGACTCACAGAACGAGAAACCTCACTGGGCTCATGGCTGCAAAATCTTCAAACTGTGAGTAGCTCTTCAGGGGTTAAAACTAGACTCAATGAAAGGCTCATCAGCCTTAAGGAAACTACTGTACTCC
>NC_048298.1:135835674-135849100 GCF_013100865.1 Trachemys scripta elegans
TTACTGAAGCATCTCTGAGGGTGAGATTATCTGTATTCAGTTTGATTAGGCATAGATTTGCGCATTTTATTTTATTTTGCTTGGTGACTTACTTTGTTCTGTCTGTTACTACTTGGAACCACTTAAATCCTACTGTCTGTATTTAATAAAATCACTTTTTACTTAGTAATTAACTCAGAGTGTGTATTAATACCTGGGGGAGCAAACAACTGTGCATATCTCTCTATCTGTGTTATAGAGGGCAAATAATTTATGAGTTTACCCCGCATATGTTTTATACAGGATAAAACAGAATTATTTGGGTTTAGACCCCACTGGGAGTTGGGCATCTGAGTGCTAAAGACAAGCACACTACTGTGAGCTGTTTTTAGGTAAACCTGCAGCTTTGGGACAAGTGATTCAGACCCTGGGTCTCTGTCTGGAGCCAGACGGGAGTGTCTGGCTCAGCAAGACAGGGTGCTGGAGTCCTGAGCTGGCAGGGAAAACAGGAGCAGGGGTAGTCTTTGCACATCAGGTGGCAGCTCCCAAGGGGGTTTCTGTGATCCAACCCGTCACACAGTGTATTTATTCTGTTTCTCCCTATTGGTCTGAATTATCCATGACATTCATACTGCATCACATCAAATCCAAATCAGGTCTAAGTGTTCCTGTTTATGAACCAAGCTCCTACTTTTTAATTTTCTAATCCTCACAATTTTCTAAACCTGCAGCTTTGGGGCAAGTAATTCAGACCCTGGATCTGTGTTGGAGCAGATAGGAGTGTCTGGCTCAGCAAGTCAGGGTGCTGGAGTCGTGAGCTGGCAGGGAAAACAGGAATAGAAGTAGTCTTGGCACATTAGGTGGCAGCTCCCAAGGGGGTTTCTGTGATCTAACCCGTCACACTGGAACAAATTTGTACATTGGGTGACAGCTCCCAAGGGGGTTTCTGTGATCCAACCCATCACATCATCAATTGTTTCTTTAAATGAGTTTGAACCACGCATGCCCCCAACTAAATTAATTACAGCATTGTTCCCTGCTTCCCGGGTCCTCGAAGTTGACATCCATTTTTCCTGCATTACTTTCTTTACATTCCTCGGTCATCCATGGATAGTCTACATGCTCAGAATTTATGTCCCCCGCAGATTTCTTTGCTTCCTCACGGAAAAAAATGACTTTCTGACAGGGAAGCAAAAGGAAGCCACAACAGTGGACATGTGACCCTACCCGGCAGTATATTTTGGTTGCCCAGGGTAGCCGGCAGAAAGAGAAATTACTATGGGACAGGGGGTAGGACTGGTGAAGATCTGGCTGGTGGCTCCTACTCTGCGCCAGGCTCAGCTGCTAGTCCTGGCTGGGCTGGGGAGGACAGGATTTCCTCTTCCCCTGCATGGCAGCCAGGATTGTGTCAGACCTGTCCCCAGACTTCTCTCCAGCTGTAGGCAGCTCGGCAAACTGCCCCCACCCCTGTCCACAGTGCTTCCTAGACCTGTCGCTCCTAAGCTACAGGGGGAGGGATCTCTATACAGGGAGCTGCTCCCGCATCCACCCAATCCCCGTGCATCCAGACCCCCTCATACCCAGACCCTTCCACCGAGCCTCACCCCCCCACACACCCCAGAACATTGCCTGATGAGCTCCATTCCTCCTGCACCTGGACCACTCTGAGGAGCCGCCTGCGCCCTACCAAGCCCCTGCCAGCTCTTCAGAACAACACTCAGATTTTGCTGTGTGTGTGTGTGAAACATGTGTTAAGTTTGTGGTGCTGTATACATGATTTTTACTACTATGAGTCAAAGATGGGTGTTAGGTTTTAACAGGAGTAAGAACCAATCAGGTTTTGGATTCTCAAGCAAATTCACAATGCTTGTTACAGTCCCCTACTCCTCCCCCCCCCCCCCCCCCCGCACACTGCAACTCACTCTCTTTTTCTCCTTTCTCCATTTCCTCATGTGAGCTCCCTCTAATGTTCACAAATATGTACTGTGTTTGCTCACTCCTACTCTTTCCATTTGACTTTGATATAGCAAGAGCAAACCCAGAACCTTTTATCTGAACCTATACTTTAGTCATCCAGATAAAACAGGACTCCAGTCAAAATCAACCCTGCCATTGGTCTTTGGGTAGCAAAACCCAAACCAGGCTTCCTCAGCCTCTCTCTTTTAATATTAATCTTAACAGCAGAACAGGAGGGTGGGGAGAGTGACTGGTACTGTATGGAACAGATGTGATGGGAAGAGGCAGCAAAATGTGTGATGGGAAATTTAGACTCTGTTTCCCAGCTTGCTTTAATAAATGATCTGGAGAAAGGGGTAAACAGTGAGGTGGCAATGTTTGCAGATGATACTAAACTGCTCAAGATAGTTAAGACCAAAGCAGACTGTGAAGAACTTCAAAAAGATCTCACAAAACTAAGTGATTGGACAACAAAATGGCAAATGAAATTTAATGTGGAGAAATGTAAAGTAATGCACATTGGAAAAAATAACCTCAACTACACATACAATATGATGGGGGCTAATTTAGCTAAAACAAATCAGGAAAATGATCTTGGAGTCATCGTGGATAGTTCTCTGATGATGTCCATACAGTGTGCAGAGGCAGTCAAAAAAGCAAATAGGATGTTAGGAATAATTAAAAGGGATAGAGAATAAGACTGAGAATATATTGTTGCCCTTATATAAATCGATGGTACGCCCACATCTTGAATATTGCATACAGATGTGGCCTCCTCATTTCAAAACAGATATACTGGCTCTAGAAAAGGTTCAGAAAAGGGCAACTAAAATGATTAGGGGTTTGGAACGGGTCCCATATGAAGAGAGATTTAAGAGGCTAGGACTTTTCAGCTTGGAAAAGAGAGACTAAGGGGGGATACGATAGAGGTATATAAAATCATTAGTGATGTGGAAAAAGTAGATAAGGAAAAGTTCTTTACTTATTCCTATAATTCAAGAACTAGGGTCACCAAATGAAATTAATAGGCAGCAGGTTTAAAACAAATAAAAGGAAGTTCTTCTTCACACAGTGTACAGTCAACTTGTGGAACTTCTTACCTGAGGATGTTGTGAAGGCTAGGACTATAACGGCATTTAAAAGAGAACCGGATAAATTCATGGTGGTTAAGTCCATTAATGGCTATTAGCCAGGATGGGTAAGGAATGGTGTCCCTAGACTCTGTTTGTCAGAGGGTGGAGCTGGATGGCAGGAGAGAGATCACTTGATCATTACCTGTTAGGTTCACTCCCTCTGGGGCACCTGGCATTGGCCACTGTGGGTAGACAGGATACTGGGCTAGATGGACCTTTGGTCTGACCCAGTATGGCCGTTCTTATGTTCTTATGTATGTTCTTAATTCCAATGAGAGGAAATAGCTGGTTGGTTTATTTCTGCATTTCAAACAGGTTCTGAAGCCCACTGAAGAAAGGACCCCCCTTGCAAGCACATCCTGAAATGTTCTGTTTGCTCGCTCCCCAGCTCAGCACTACTCTGAAACAGCGGTGAACTGGACTGGTGTTCTGGTTAATGGGACATGCAGAGAAGCACTCGATGCATAGTATAGTGTTTTGGAAACTATCACATTACCCAGGACATTATTACATAAAATTCATTGGTATTAGAGATGGGCTCAAGTGGCATAATTTCCATCTGGATTTTGAGCCCTCCTCCTCAAAGTCTGAGGAGCGTTCAGAGCCAAGGTTTTGGTTCAGACATATATAAAGTAGAGTCATTTGAAAAATAGAGATGCAGTGCGAGGTTGGGATTTTGGCCACCCTCAAAGTTCACAGAGGGTTGGTTCAGACCAGTCTCTAAAATCATATTTAAATAGGGTAATGCTATTTTCTGACAATAATAGGCAGAACCTGAGATACTGCCCAATAGAAATCAAAGTCTCCATTTTGTAAGAACAAGCATGTGTCAGTAAAATGCTGTCCATCTACTCGCTTTTCTCCTGTGGTTAGTGACCTCCCCTTTACTTTTTCTACTGTTCATCCTCCTCATCCTGCTCGACCTCACTGTGGCTCTCAGTGCTATTGACCACTCCAGCCTTCCTCCAGACTTCTCTAGCTCTCTGGTCTCCTGGGGAGAATCATGCCTTTTTTGGCTGCTATTTGTTCAGTGCAGTTTGACACAGAATTTGCATATTCCCCTTCCCTCTCCCTTTATGTGGCTCTGTCATTAGCATATTCCTGCTTCTAGCTTCTCACACTGGTGTCTTGGACTGATAGCCTCACCTTGGGCTATCCACATCTCCACATCTCCCTCAGCTCACTTTCATCCCTCCATCTGACAGCTGTCTGTCTGCCTGGACTCCCTCATCTCCTGGCTACACTGTAACTTCCTGCTACTCAGCATGTCACAGAATGAACTCCATACACAGGGCACCAGCCTGCAACCCAGGAGATTTGGATTCTGTTCTTGCCTTTGTCACTGACCTAGTGTGTGGCCTCAGGCAAGTCACCTGTCTCCCTCTGCTTCAGTTTCCCCATTTGTAAAATAGAGATAATGATACTCATCCATCTTTTTAAAATGCTTTGAGATCTATGAATGAAAACTGCTGGGCAGTATCGCCAGCTTAGCAGTCCCCTAAGACTTTAAATGTGTCAACAGGTCTAGAGTCCTGACCCTAACCATTTCTTTTCCACCCATATGGGCATCCTCTGTCAAACGCCTGTCCCCAAATCCAAAGCACATGCACAAATCAGTCTCCCCTTATTCTTCCCTTTGCTGAAATCTGTATTCACATGGTAATCACTTCCTGACCTGCTCACAATTTTCTCTATTGTATTCTTAAAAAGCCATGCCAGGCAAACCTCAGGGAGTCAGGAATAATGTAGCTGGATGACTGTTTGATGCCATCAAGCAGGAAATCTTCATCTAGGAGACCAGCCCGGAACTGTCTTTCTGGCTCTCTAAACTGTCTCTCAAGGTTCATTCCACCGCTCTGAATCCATTGAGTGAATATCCAGCAACAGCTCCCTTCTACCCCCTCCTTCCTCCCCCCCCCCTTCCCGCTCCTCCCCTTTCCCCCTGACTATGCCACCGGCCCCCCCCCCTCACCTTCCCCTCCCTCCTTCCTGCCCTTCTACCCCCTCACTGTCACACTCACTCTGTTCCCCCCATTCCTGTCCCTTTGAGTGGGCCATCTTCCCCTGTTGTGTGTATGAGACAAATGCTGTCATTTAGCCATGCAGACCATATGTATTATTTTACCTCTCATGGCAATAAGGTTCAGGAGCAACGTGTGAAGGATGCCACATGAAGAACTGTTCTGTGTAGATTTCCATTCTGCTGAACTTACTGCACCAAAAGGCAGCTTTGTGGCCACCGCAGCATATTTTACAGCTTACCACATGGTGATGCTCTTGGACACAAGAACACTGTTCCATTGCAATGATGGCCAGCATAGCCACATTTTCAGAAGGAATCACTAATGTTGATTCCCCTTTAACAACTGAAATTTTCCATGCTTGGTCTCTGCCCAGAGCAGAATTTTTTGGAAGGCTTAATTAATTATGAGAAGGCATAAAAATGTACATTGTCCTATTGTTAAGAACTATTCAGATCAATCTGCTTATCATGAGACTTTAAGACATGAAACACAGTGGATGAATAACCTTTTTGACATGTACATACTTTACTAAGTTTCTAAAAGTATGGTGGTAAAATGCCAATATTTTGAAAACTCTGCCACATGAATAAGCAGAAGTAAATTCTACTATGCCCCATAATTATGTTACCGTTTTGTATATATGTTTTGTATATGTTTTGTAATACATTTTAATACTTTAAGAGTTAGATGTGTTTCTGAATGTTCATAGCAACACATGGGGGAACAACTAAATTAGACTTATAAATAATGATAGAATAGAATCATCCAATAATCTGAAAGTTATTAGAATTTTTAATCAATTAATTACACAAAACACATGTTCAATAATGTTGACTGTGTTATTTTGAACCCAACCTGATCTCAGTATTAAGCTGAGACCCCAAAAATCAGAGGCTGTTTTCACAGTTTTGACCATGGCATTGTGAACCCTTCACATGCTTAAGAAAAATCTTCCCTTTCCTTTTCTTTTGTCCCCTTTCTCTAGCATGGCGTTTTGTCTTCTCCTTTGCTTAATCTTTTCTTATTCTTCCCTTTCTTACTGTCCTTTTGCCTCTTCCGCTTTTCAAAGTCCCTTTCTTTTGTGTTAGTTTCTCTTTCTTTTTACATTCTCCCCCCATTCACAATTGTTCTCCCCCCACACACACACACCTCTTTCACACTGACTTTCCCACTTCTTTCCTTCTCCTCTCTCTCTTCTCACTGGTCACTTTAGAGTTTACACTGCATTCAAATCCACATGAAGTCCTAAGAGGCCCTCAACACAGGGGTTAAGTTTTGCTTGAAATTGCTGTCTCTCTCCTCCCTCAGAATTTGCTGCAGTCCAATCATTTTGCATGATAACAAAAATTTCTTTTCTATTTCATTTTTCCTCATGACTCATTTTCCAACCATGCCCTTGTGAACTGGCAAATGCAGCATTAACACACCATCCATTGCAAGAACTCCAGTCCAGAATGGCCCAGAGACTATGCCGCCTCTCCCTGGGCACCTGACATTGCCATGGAGAGAATTCAATGAGCCCCCTCTAAAAAATGCTCAGGTAGAGATTCATTGGGAGCACAGTGCAGGCTTCTCTTATTAGGTGTGCAATCTAGCAGTCAGAGCACAATGGAGCTCTAAGTGACACTGGTAAGGCTGGAACATTAACAATATTACAAAATACTTAATAATGATACTATGCTCTTAGGAAATGCTTTTCATCTGAGGATCTTTATAAAATGCTTCTCAAAGGGGAAGTGTCATTATACCCACTTTATAAATAGGCAAATAATTTCCCCCTCTGAGCCTCAGTTTTCCTAAGGTCATCCAATAAGTCAGTGAGAGAAATAGAAATACAGCCCTGACGCCCAGACCCTCCCTCTAAATACTAGAACATACGGTCTATTATAGTATTGGTAATACAAAACTACAGTGAAGCAAGCTATCTCTGGTGGTTAGAGCAGGGGATTGAGAGTAGGACTCTTGGGTTCAATTCTCAGCTCTGACACTTTGTCCTGTGTGACCATGGACAAGTCACTTCACCTCTCTGGTCCTGATTCTGCTCTCATTCACACTGATGTAATCAGGTATTACACCATTCTTGAGTGAGATCAGAATCAGTCCTTCTGTGCTTCACTGCAGCGTGATTATAGTGATACTGACCCAGAGGGATGTAGGGAGAATTAGTGAATGATTGTAATGTGCTTTGAGATCCTCAGACAATTGGTGAGAGAAAACAGTGATAGATTGTCCCTCTCCAGCTTCTTCTGCTTATGGATCTCAAAGTGTTCAGTTAACATTATTAAATTTCAGCTGCCCTGTGAGGTAATTAAGTTAGGCAACAAATCCGTGGTCAGGTAATAACCCAAAAGATTATGGGAAAGAGGTACCAACTGATAATATTACAAAAGTATAGCTGGGAAGATTACATTTAAATTATAAAATGCTGTAACCAGAAATATTGTCTCTACACGTGCCTTAACCACAAGCTAAAGGTGGTGCGTCAATGGTAGCAAGAACCTACCCAGCCTATAGAATTCGGGAGCCCTTGTGTTCCCAGGGGACACAGACCAATAAGAAAGGGAGGGTTGATACTTTCATGAACATGCACNTCCATTAATGGCTATTAGCCAGGATGGGTAAGGAATGGTGTCCCTAGCCTCTGTTTGTCAGAGGGTGGAGATGGATGGCAGGAGAGAGATCACTTGATCATTACCTGTTAGGTTCACTCCCTCTGGGGCACCTGGCATTGGCCACTGTCGGTAGACAGGATAGTGGGCTAGATGGACCTTTGGTCTGACCCAGTACGGCCGTTCTTATGTTCTTATGTATGTTCTTAATTCCAATGAGAGGAAATAGCTGGTTGGTTTATCTCTGCATTTCAAACAGGTTCTGAAGCCCACTGAAGAAAGGACCCCCCTGTGCAAGCACATTCTGAAATGTTCTGTTTGCTCGCTCTCCCAGCTCAGACCTCAGCACTACTCTGAAACAGCTGTGAGCTGGACAGGTGTTCTGGTTAATGGGACATGCAGAGAAGCACTCGATGCATAGTATAGTGTTTTGGAAACTACCACATTACCCAGGACATTATCACATAAAATTCATTGGTATTACAGATGGGCTCAAGTGGCATAATTTCCATCTGGATTTTGAGCTCTCTTCCTCAAAGTCTGAGGAGTGTTCAGAGCCAAGCTTTTGGTTCAGACATAAATAAAGTAGAGTCATTTGAAAAATATAGATGCAGGGCGAGGTTGGGATTTCAGCCACCCTCAAAGTTCACAGAGGGTTGGTTCAGACCAGTCTCTAAAGTCATATTTAAATAGGGTAATGCTATTTTCTGACAATAATAGGCAGAACCTGAGATACTGCCCAATAGAAATCAAAGTCTCCATTTTGTAAGAACAAGCATGTGTCAGTAAAATGCTGTCCATCTACTCACTTTTCTCCTGTGGTTAGTGACCTCCCCTTTACTTTTACTAGTGTTCATCCTCCTCATCCTGCTCGACCTCACTGTGGCTCTCTGTGCTATTGACCACTCCAGCCTTCCTCCAGACTTCTCTAGCTCTCTGGCCTCCTGGTGAGAATCATGCCTTTTTTGGCTGCTATTTGTGCAGTGCAGTTTGACACAGAATTTGCATATTCCCCTTCCCTCTCCCTTTATGTGGCTGTCATTAGCATATTCCTGCTTTTAGCTTCTCACCCTGGTGTCTTGGACTGATAGCCTCACCTTGGGCTACCCGCATCTCCACATCTCCCTCAGCTCACTTTCATCCCTCTGACAGCTGTCTGTCTGCCTGGACTCCCTCATCTCCTGGCTACACTGTAACTTCCTGCTACTCAGCATGTCACAGAATGAACTCCATACACAGGGCACCAGCCTGCAACCCAGGAGATTTGGATTCTGTTCTTGCCTCTGCCACTGACCTATTGTGTGGCCTCAGGCAAGTCACCTGTCACCCTGTGCCTCAGTTTCCCCATTTGTAAAATAGAGATAATGATACTCACCCATCTTTTTAAAATGCTTTGAGATCTATGAATGAAAACTGATAGATAACTGCTGGGCATTATTGCCAGCTTAGCACTCCCCTAAGACTTTAAATTTGCTCAACAGGTCTAGAGTCCTGACCTTAACCATTTCTTTTCCACCCACATGGGCATCCTCTGTCAAATGCCTATCCCCAAATCCAAAGCACATGCACAAATCAGTCTCCCCTTATTCTTCCCTTTGCTGAAATCTGTATTCACATGGTAATCACTTCCTAACCTGCTCACAATTTTCTCTATTGTATTCTTAAAAAGCCATGCCAGGCAAACCTCAGGGAGTCAGGAATAATGTAGCTGGATGACTGTTTGATGCCAGCAAGTGGGAAATCTTCATCTAGGAGTCCAGCCCGGAACTGTCTTTCTGGCTCTCTAAACTGTCTCTCAAGGTTCATTCTACCGCGCTGAATCCATTGAGTGAATATCCAGCAACAGCTCCCTTCTACCCCATCCTTCTTCCCTCCCCCATTCCTGCTCCTCCCTTTTCCCTCTCACTATGCCACTGATCCCCCCTCACCTTCCCCTTCCTCCTTCCTGCCCTTCTACCCCCTCACTGTCACACTCACTCTGTTCCCTCCATTCCTGTCCCTTTGAGTGGGCCATCTTCCCCTGTTGTGTGTATGAGACAATTGCTGTCATTTAGCCATGCAGACCATATGTATTATTTTACCTCTCATGGCAATAAGGTTCAGGAGCAACGTGTGAAGGATGCCACATGAAGAACTGTTCTGTGTAGATTTCCATTCTGCTGAACTTACTGCACCAAAAGGCAGCTTTGTGGCCACCGCAGCATATTTTATGGCTTACCACATGGTGATGCTCTTGGACACAAGAACACTGTTCCATTGCAATGATGGCCAGCACAGACACATTTTCAGAAGGAACCACTAATGTTGAGTGATTGTGTTATTTCGAACCCAACCTGATCTCAGAGGCTGTTTTCACAGTTTTGACCATGACATTGTGAACCCTTCACATGCTCAAGAAAAATCTTCCCTTTCCTTTTCTTTTGTCCCCTTTCTCTAGCATGGCATTTTGTCTCCTCCTTTGCTTCATCTTTTCTTATTCTTCCCTTTCTTACTGTCCTTTTGCCTCTTCCGCTTTTCAAAGTCCCTTTCTTTTGTGTTAGTTTCTCTCTCTTTTTACATTCTCCCCCCATTCACAATTGTTCTCCCCCCACACACACCTCTTTCACACTGACTTTCCCACTTCTTTCCTTCTCCTCTCTCTCTTCCCACTGGTCGCTTTAGAGTTTACACTGCATTCAAATCCACATTAAGTCCTAAGAGGCCCTCAACACAGGGGTTAGGTTTTGCTTGAAATTGCAGTCTCTCTCCTCCCTCAGCATTTGCTGCAGTCCAGTCATTTTGCATGATAACAAAAATTTCTTTTCTATTTCATTTTTCCTCATGACTCATTTTCCAACCAGGCCCTTGTGAACTGGCAAGTGCAGCATTAACACACCATCCATTGCAAGAGCTCCAGTCCAGAATGGCCCAGAGACTATGCCGCCTCTCCCCGGGCTCCTGACATTGCCATGGAAAGAATTCAATGAACCCCCTCTAAAAAATTCTCAGGTAGAGATTCATTGGGAGCACAGTGCAGGCTTCACTTATTGGGTGTGCAATCTAGCAGTCAGAGCACAATGCAGCTCTGAGTGACACTGGTAAGGCTGGAACATTAACAATATTACAAAATACTTAATAATGATACTATGCTCTTAGGAAATGCTTTTCATCTGAGGATCTTTATAAAATGCTTCTCAAAGGGGAAGTGTCATTATACCCACTTTTTTTAAATAGGCAAATAATTTCCCCCTCTGAGCCTCAGTTTTCCTAAGGTCATCCAATAAGTTAGTGAGAGAAATAGAAATACAGCCCTGACGCCCAGACCCTCCCTCTAAATACTAGAACATATGATCTATTATAGTATTGGTAATACAAAACTATAATGAAGCAAGCTATCTCTAGTGGTTAGAGCAGCGGATTGAGAGTCAGGACTCTTGGGTTCAATTCTCAGCTCTGACACTTTGTCCTGTGTGACCATGGACAAGTCACTTCACCTCTCTGGTCCTGATTCTGCTCTCATTCACACTGATGTAATCAGGTATTACACCATTCTTGAGTGAGATCAGAATCAGTCCTTCTGTGCTTCACTGCAGCGTGATTATAGTGATACTGACCCAGAGGGACGTAGGGAGAATTAGTGAATGATTGTAATGTGCTTTGAGATCCTCAGACGATTGGTGGGAGAAAATAGTGATAGATTGTCCCTCTCCAGCTTCTTCTGCTTATGGATCTCAAAGTGTTCAGTTAATATTATTAAATTTCAGCTCCCCTTTGAGGTAATTAAGTTAGGCAACAAATCCGTGGTCAGGTAATAACCCAAAAGATTATGGGAAAGAGGTACCAACTGGTAATATTACAAAAGTACAGCTGGGAAGATTACATTTAAATTATAAAATGCTGTAATTAGAAATATTGTCTCTACACGTGCCTTAACCACAAGCTAAAGGTGGTGCGTCAATGGTAGCAAGAACCTACCCAGCCTATAGAATTCGGGAGCCTTTGTGTTCCCAGAGGACACAGACCAATAAGAAAGGGAGGGTTGATACTTTCATGAACATGCACAGAATGTAGGTATAGACAGAATCACAGTATAAAAAAGGGTGCCCAGAGCAGAAAAATTGAGCTTCCTATGGGCAACTCCAGCAGGAACCATTCCCGTACTGATGATCAATCCACGTGAGGGTCAGCAGACTCTGACACTATCTAGGAGGATGTGAGTATGTCTGTAGGTATAACTGGTACATGCATCCGATGAAGTGGGCATTCACCCATGAAAGCTTATGCTCCAATACATCTGTTAGTCTTAAAGGTGCCACAGGACTCTCTGTTGCTTTTTACAGATCCAGACTAACACGGCTACCCCTCTGATACCTGGTACATTATACTTATCTTTAGGAATTGTATATGCTGTGACATTTATACCTTTGTTGGTAACTTTAATAAAACTACTGAAAGATTGATGCTCTTGTAATTGTATGTGTTATTTGCCTATGGTTTCATTTGTTCCTATGAACTCCAGATGGAGAACGAACAGAGATAACTCTGTTTAGCTTGAGACTGTAGCCGCCAGAGCTGAACCCACTGAAGTATGATTAACATTAAATAGAATAAAAGGCTAAAGCTGCTCATGCTACTTTGCTCCAATTCGGTGGCTTTTAAGAGGCCACAGGGAGACCTGTTAGAGTTAAAATGGATTGAATATGTCTTTGAGCCTCCAGAATAATGAGTTTTTCCCTTTCTTTACCATTTTGGATCCACATGAGATGCTGTTCAGTCAGACACAAAAAATGGGACCCAAATTTCATAACAGCTACATTCTATTGACAACATGTCAAGCTCTCAAGGGCTGTACCTAATTTCTAAATGGAGTTTAGAAATTATTTAATACAAAAATCACCTCACAAACCTATAATATTTGCACATACTTGAATCTTCCTTGATAGATGTATGAAAATTGCTTGTTGGTTGAGTTCACCAGCAATTCAAAACTGCAGTTACAGGAAATAAAAATTATCCTTCAGTTCTATAAAGCCATCCGTAATTATCTAAAAATTTGATCTGATACTCTTGCACAAGGGTATATTCTGCTGGGAGATGAGGGGGTTAGTTTGTAAAACAAAAGAGGAAAACAGTGTGGGGGAAAAGCAATTATTTGTTCATTATATTAAAATAGATTGTGTCTGGCTCCTGCATAAGTGTGAAGTGTGTGGGAGACAAGGAGCCCCTCATGAGAGCCGGAATGCTCTCTTGCTAATGCTACCTGGGGCGTAAGCTTCCTCAGAATGGACAGGGCTGTGACCCCCATTAAGCTGGCCAGATGCACAAGGAAGAGTCTGTTGCATCCTCTTAGAGGGTGGTGTAATGGGCACATTATCCCTCTGTGCCAGGGAGCTCTGGGATTCATAAGAACATAAGAAACATAAGAACGGCCGTACTGGGTCAGACAAAAGGTCCATCTAGTCCAGTATCCTGTCTACCGACAGTGGCCAATGCCAGGTGCCCCAGAGGGAGTGAACCTAACAGGCAATGATCAAGTGATCTCTCTCCTGCCATCCATCTTCACCCTCTGACAAACAGAGTCTAGGGACACCATTCCTTACCCATCCTGGCTAATAGCCATTAATGGACTTAACCACCATGAATTTATCCAGTTTTCTTTTAAACGCTCTTATAGTCCTTATCTCAGGAGGTTGTGAAGGCTAGGACTATAAGAGGGTTTAAAAGAGAACTAGATAAATTCATAGAG
>NC_048298.1:135849312-135874445 GCF_013100865.1 Trachemys scripta elegans
CATTTTGTTGCCCAATCACTTAGTTTTGTGAGATCTTTTTGAAGTTCTTCACAGTCTGCTTTGGTCTTAACTATCTTGAGCAGTTTAGTATCATCTGCAAACTTTGCCACCTCACTGTTTACCCCTTTCTCCAGATCGTTTATGAATACGTTGAATAGGATTGGTCCGAGGACTGACCCTTGGGGAAAACCACTAGTTACCCCTCTCCATTCTGAGAATTTACCATTAATTCCTACCCTTTGTTCCCTGTGTTTTAACCAGTTCTCAATCCATGAAAGGACCTTCCCTTTTATCCCATGACAGCTTAATTTACATAAGAGCCTTTGGTGAGGGACCTTGTCAAAGGCTTTCTGGAAATCTAAGTACACTATGTCCACTGGATCCCCCTTGTCCACATGTTTGTTGACCCCTTCAAAGAACTCTAATAGATTTGTAAGACATGATTTCCCTTTACAGAAACCATGTTGATTATTGCTCAACAGTTTATGTTTTTCTATGTGTCTGACAATTTTATTCTTAACTATTGTTTCGACTAATTTGCCCGGTACCGACGTTAGACTTACCGGTCTGTAATTGCCGGGATCACCTCTAGAGCCCTTTTTAAATATTGGCGTTACATTAGCTAACTTCCAGTCATTGGGTACAGAAGCCAATTTAAAGGACAGGTTACAAACCTTAGTTAATAGTTCCGCAACTTCACATTTGAGTTCTTTCAGAACTCTTGGGTGAATGCCACCTGGTCGCTGTGAATTGTTAATGTTAAGTTTATCAATTAATTCCAAAACCTCCTCTAGTGACACTTCAATCTGTGACAGTTCCTCAGATTTGTCACCTACAAAAGCCGGCTCAGGTTTGGGAATCTCCCTAACATCCTCAGCCATGAAGACTGAAGCAAAGAATCCATTTAGTTTCTCTGCAATGACTTGATCGTCTTTAAGCGCTTCTTTTGTATCTCGATCATCAAGGGGCCCCACTGGTTGTTTAACAGGCTTCCTGCTTCTGATGTACTTAAAAAACATTTTGTTATTACCTTTGGAGTTTTTGGCTAGCCATTCTTCAAACTCCTCTTTGGCTTTTCTTATTACATTCTTGCACTTAATTTGGCGGTGTTTATGCTCCTTTCTATTTGCCTCACTAGGATTTGACTTCCACTTTTTAAAGGAAGTCTTTTTATCTCTCACTGCTTCTTTTACATGGTTTGTTAAGCCACGGTGGCTCTTTTTTAGTTCTTTTACTGTGTTTCTTAATTTGGGGTATACATTGAAGTTGGGCCTCTATTATGGTGTCTTTAAAAAGCGCCCATGCAGCTTGTAGGGATTTCACTTTAGTCACTGTACTTTTTAACTTCTGTTTAACTAACCCCCTCATTTTTGCATAGTTCCCCCTTTTGAAATTAAATGCCACAGTGTTGGGCTGTTGAGATGTTCTTCCTACCACAGGGATGTTGAATGTTATTGTATTATGGTCACTATTTCCAAGCGGTCCTGTTATAGTTACCTCTTGGACCAGCTCCTGTGCTCCACTCAGGACTAAATCTAGAGTTGTCTCTCCCCTTGTGGGTTCCTGTACCAGCTGCTCCATGAAGCAGTCATTTAAAGTATCGAGAAATTTTATCTCTGCATTTCATCCTGAAGTGAAATGTTCCCAGTCAATATGGGGATAATTGAAACCCCCCACTATTATTGAGTTCTTAATTTTGATAGCCTCTCTAATTTCCCTTAGCATTATGTCTTCTTGAGCTCTCCCTCAGCTGCACCATCCCCAACACAGGTCAGCTAGGTGCAACCTACCTCACAGCTGTTAGTGTGTTCTTCGACAAAGGCCCAGGAGCCAGACATTTGAATCCAATCTCTGCCACGGATCCCTTCTGGGGTAGGGGTTTCTATCTGTGCCAGGAGGAAAATGTATATTTAATTAGGGATCAGAAATGTTCTCCCTGAGCCTGATTAAACAGAGTGTTTCAGTCCGGCCTGTTGATATGAGGGGGTCGGGGCTGACCAGGGGCCGAGTCAGGGATGGGGCAGGAGCCGGGGTCGGGCACAGGCATTGCTAGCCAGGGGCAGGGGTTCACAGTTACCTCCGACTGCAAGAGCCAGCCACCATGGCTGCAAAAATAGGTTGTGGGGGGCAGAGGAGCTGCCTCCCCGCAGTACGGTGCGGCTCAGCGCCCACTTCCCAGGCCTGTGCTGTTAAAGGCGTCCCAGTGCCTAGGCGAGGCAGCTCTTCCCTGTCCCATGGGATGTACTGAGTCACTAAAGGAGACTCAGTTCAGTGGAATAGTTTACGTGCACCGCCACCATCCCAAATGATCATGGTTACCCCTTCTTTAATGTTTAAGGATCCCTCTCCTTTTCTATGTCTGCATACAGCCCTGTAGCTGTCCACACTTTTGTCTTAGCTGCTGC
Source organism: Trachemys scripta elegans (assembly GCF_013100865.1). Lineage (NCBI taxonomy): Eukaryota > Metazoa > Chordata > Testudines > Emydidae > Trachemys > Trachemys scripta. Next base: position 135,851,718 of record NC_048298.1, read on the forward strand.
TGTTCTCATTCCCTGCCTTGGCCTGCCCTTTTCTTGTAATTCACTGTCAATGTGGTTTCACTCCTGTAAATTATTTACTTTTTAAAAAGTTATTTTTATTATTCTTAGCACTTCATCATGTACCTTTGTTAACATTGTGTAGCTGGATGGCTTGCTGTTTAATTGATATTTTTCATTGCAAATACTCACAGAAAATATTGATAGTTGCTAGTAGCTTCAGCAACCACATCTCACAGTGTTTCTAGTGTGGCACTTCCTGTTTGTATTTGCCACACTGCTATGTACACTCTTTCTAGTTCAATGAGAGCTAGTGTGAATGTGTCCATGAGTAAGGGAATCACACCCCTAGCTTGTAGTGCAGAGCTTTCATCTGAACTGGCTTCATCTGAAACATGGTTCAGGATCAAGTGTGGACTTGGCCCAACTTTCTAGTTCGTGGAGTAAGCAGAAGATTAATCTCCTCTGAGCCATGTACCATATACATAGGATGTCTCATTAGAAAGACACCCAATGACCTCAAACTTTGGATAAAAATGGATCAGGATTCAATCATTTTGGCTTGAGCATCTCTCTGTGTATCACTATGCATTAGGAAGAAGCAAGAGGTAAGTTTAAATTAGCTGTCAGGAATGCATTTAGAGCCATTTAAAAGGTGCAGGAGGAAGAACCTGGAGCCCTGTGCTCACCAGCCCCTATCTGGAGAGTTTTGTGACAAGAGGTGTTAACCTTTACATTGCTGCTCACACTCTGCTGTCTTCTGTTGTCTCTTTGGCTTTGCACACAGTGAAGGACACATTTTGCACTCACAGAGGAAGGTGTCACCTGCAGGCACTAGTCCTGTGTGACCAGTTGGAGCTGGTTAATATGCTAAAGCCAGAGAACTGTTAGCTGACAGCTCACATGTTTGTTAGACATTCACCAGCAAAGTCACAAACACATGCTCTGCTAGCTATTAACCCCCTACAACCCATCCCTGAAGCAGTAAAGGCCCAGACACTTACCACTTGGACATAACCATAGACAATGCATCATCTACTCTAGAAAGGTGCCACTCCTTTTAATTGTTTCAGTGTCATAACAAATACTGTCTAAAGACCATATCTCTCGGAGGCCACATTAGTACTGTCCCTCAGTCCCACAGCTACAGAGAATTTTAATGCTGGCCTAAGAAATTGTTTTTACATGGAGAGTGGCACTTTTTATTTTAATTATGTCATTTCTTTTTTGGTGGATGGTGCAGAAACATATAAACTTGGGATGAAATCCTGGCCCCTTTGGAACTTCCATTGACTTCAGTGGGGCTAAGATTTTACCCTTGGTGCTTTGTGGGTCAAGTGGCCTCTTGTGAAGTCTCCAGTCTCTGTTATCTCAGGCTGTTTGGTTAACAATTTCTGTGACTGAGAGACAGAGCTTCCTGTAAAGCCAGTGAACACTGCTCCTGAGTGGCCAGGGGGACTGTTTGTGAGCATGTTCTCATTCCCCTTCAAGGAATCGCAGAGATGGCCACTGCCATTATTTTTATGTGGTGTTCTTCAGAGATGTGGGGGGAATAGATGGGGTAGAGAAGAATGTGCTTTTCAGCAAGGTGGCAACTAGAGAGCAAAGACTTCCAGACCAGGGGTGGTCAAAATCATCTGACCAAAACATTTTTCTATTGGATAATGTGGTTTTATGAAAACCAAGTTTTTCCACAGGCCACTGTTGAAATCAACAACATTTTTCCAACCAGAAAATTCAAAACAAAAATTAATTTAGAATTGACATTTCAAAACAAAATGAACATTTTCATTTTAACTTAAATGTTGTGATGTTGGAGTATTTTAATTCTGGAAAAAAAAGTGTATCAGTTCCCCCCCACTCCCTCCCTTTTTTTTTTTAACCACTCTCCCTGCACTGGAATATGCTGGAAAATGGTAAGGAAGTGTGTGAAGGTGGTTTTGGTTTCCAAACATTAAACCATTTAAAATGGAAATGAAATGAAAAAAATCATTTGATTTTAAATGTAATTTTGTTTTAAAAATCCCTGCAGAGAATCTAACATTTTTCAGTTGAAAAACTTCAAAAGGGAATATGGGTTTTCTGGTCAGCTCTATTCCTGAGTTAGGTTGCAATGACTTGTTTACAGATAGAAGGTGGAAAGTAATACTGGGAGAATTAAAAATGTTAAGGATTATTGTAGACTAGACAGACGGAAAAAAGAACAGAAAGATCCATAATTAGAGGCAGGCTGGACTAAACCAATCTGGGGCCCTTGGTTTCCTATGACATAGGCCCTTATGGCTCCACCCCAATGACCCTGATCCTGCTCTGTGGTCCAACCCATTTGGAGTGTGGAGAGGGGTGGCTCAATCCCTTGTGGAGACACAGAGGCAGCAGCATGAGGTCCCCTTCACCTCCCAGCCGCAGCAGCAGAGGCCCTATCCTGGATGACCAGCAGGGAACCTGTCTTCTGCCTAGGGATGCATGGGCAGCAGCAGGAAGCCCGCAGTGTATGTGCCTGGGTTTGTGGCCGAGTCCATTGCACAATTCTTCTCCTGCACAAGTCCTCTGCAGGGATGGTGTTGACAGGGCTTCCTGGAACAGTGAGTCTTGTAATTAACGTCCCATAGATCTGCATGATGTGGTTCACAACAGGCTGGCTGTAGATTCAAGCAGATGTCTCTGCATAAGCTACATTCAGGTCACATTTTCAACATTTTCTTCACAACAAAGAGGGCTAGAAACTTTTTTTTTAATCAAAGCTGAGATTTTGATATCACATCACTCCAGGACCCCCAACCCTGGGTACTGGCCTCTTGTGTCTGTATGCTGATCTGTCCCTGACTAAGCAGTAAAGAAACAGCCTGTTGGGATGTAAGTTACAATGAGAGATGAGAATAGTCATTATGAACAATGTTCAGTGCTGCCACAGTTGCAGAGCTTTTCTTGACCTGCTGCTCACAAACAGGGAAGAATTAGTAGGGGAAGCAAAAGTGGATGGGAACCTGGGAGGCAGTGACCATGAGATGGTCGAGTTCAGGATCTTGACACAAGGAAGAAAGGAGAGCAGTAGAATACGGACCCTGGACTTCAGAAAAGCAGACTTTGACTCCCTCAGGGAACAGATGGGCAGGATCCCCTGGGAGAATAACATGAAGGGCAAAGGGGTCCAGGAGAACTTGCTGTATTTTAAAGAATCCTTATTGAGGTTGCAGGAACAAACCATCCCGATGTGTAGAAAGAATAGTAAATATGGCAGGCGACCAGCTTGGCTAAACAGTGAAATCCTTGCTGATCTTAAACGCAAAAAAGACACTTACAAGAAGTGGAAGATTGGACAAATGACCAGGGAGGAGTATAAAAATATTGCTCAGGCATGCAGGAGTGAAATCAGGAAGGCCAAATCACACTTGGAGTTGCAGTTAGCAAGAGATGTTAAGAGTAACAAGAAGGGTTTCTACAGGTATGTTAGCAAGAAGAAGAAAATCAAGGAAAGTGTGGGCCCCTTACTGAATGAGGGAGGCAACCTAGTGACCAAGGATGTGGAAAAAGCTAATGTACTCAATGATTTTTTTGCCTCTGTCTTCACGCACAAGGTCAGCTCCCAGATTGCTGCACTGGGCAGTACAGCATGGGGAGAAGGTGACCAGCCCTCTGTGGAGAAAGAAGTGGTTCGGGACTATTTAGAAAAACTGGACGTGCACAAGTCCATAGGGGTGCTAAAGGAGTTGGCGGGTGAGATTGGAGAGCCATTAGCCATTATTTTTGAAAACTCATGGCGATTGGGGGAGGTCCCAGATGACTGGAAAAAGGCTAATGTAGTGCCCATCTTTAAAAAAGGGAAGGAGGAGGATCCGGGGAACTACAGGCCAGTCAGCCTCACCTCAGTCCCTGGAAAAATCATGGAGCAGGTCCTCAAGGAATCAATTATGAAACATTTAGAGGAGAGGAAAGTGATCAGGAACAGTCAGCATGGATTCACAAAGGGGAAGTCATGCCTGACTAACCTAATTGCCTTCTATGATGAGATAACTGGCTCTGTGGATGAGGGGAAAGCAGTGGATGTGTTATTCCTTGACTTTAGCAAAGCTTTTGATACGGTCTCCCACAGTATTCTTGCTGCCAAGTTAAAGAAGTATGGGCTGGATGAATGGACTGTAAGGTGGATAGAAAGCTGGCTAGATCGTCGGGCTCAACGGGTAGTGATCAATGGCTCCATGTCTAGTTGGCAGCCGGTTTCAGGCGGAGTGCCCCAAGGGTCGGTCCTGGGGCCGGTTTTGTTCAATATCTTCATTAATGATCTGGAGGATGGTGTGGACTGCACTCTCAGCAAGTTTGCAGATGACACTAAACTAGGAGGCGTGGTAGATACACTAGAGGGTAGGGATCGGATACAGAGGGACCTAGACAAATTAGAGGATTGGGCCGAAAAAAACCTGATGAGGTTCAACAAGGACAAGTGCAGAGTCCTGCACTTAGGACGGAAGAATCCCATGCACTGCTACAGACTAGGGACCGAATGGCTAGGTAGCAGTTCTGCAGAAAAGGACCTAGGGGTCACAGTGGACGAGAAGCTGGATATGAGTCAACAGTGTGCTCTTGTTGCCAAGAAGGCTAACGGCATTTTGGGCTGTATAAGTAGGGGCATTGCCAGCAGATCGAGGGACGTGATCGTTCCCCTTTATTCGACATTGGTGAGGCCTCATCTGGAATACTGTGTCCAGTTTTGGGCCCCACACTACAAGAAGGATGTGGAAAAATTGGAAAGAGTCCAGCGGAGGGCAACAAAAATGATTAGGGGTCTGGAGCACATGACTTATGAGGAGAGGCTGAGGGAACTGGAGACTAAACAATCCCAGTTCCCTCAGCCTCTCCTCATAAGTCATNGTATTAAATTAAACAAGAACTTGTTAAGAGATAGGAAAGATCACAACAATCTTTTTTGATCACACAACTATTAAATGTGTCAGTAACAAACTGGGCATGCAGCTAAAAACAACTACATACTTATACTCTTAAATATAACGATCAGATTGAGTTTTGGCGGAGGATTGTTTATTTTTTGCTGTACTCTGTGGGGGCCTTTTAGGTACTTAGATGGATAAAAAAGTAGCTTAGTAACTCCAGCTGTAAAAAGGAACTTTACTATTTATATAGGTTCATTTGACAAGAAAAGACAGCAACTTCTCTCTCATTTGTCATCAAAGTTACACAAGTGAGTTGGGTGAGTCATGCTTAGTGCCCAACTCAGAACATTCTGGATGTATCTACTTCAACACTAGCAAGCTTTGAAACTATAATTAAACATTAGTGCAGTTCCCCTAGGTAGCAACAATGGAAGCTGTTGTGTAACTGGGGCTCAGGTGTTTTTACCACCACGTCACCTCGCCTTTGTAAAAACATTGTCTACTACAGCTTCCACTTGCACTACCACTGGTGGATTTGTACTGGTAGCACAGCTATGAAGTTTATTAGTATGGGTATAGCCCTGGTTAAACATCAGGGAGGCTGCAAAATCCTTCAATCAAAGTCCTGATAAAAGGTCATTCTGACAATCTATAATGAGGTGTAGTAGCACTGCAGCCCTGAAAACAGTAGGAATTAATTCTGTTATTTATTAAAAGCAACAATGTCTTTCTCCTTTTTAGCTAATCTGGAAAATATATCTGGAAAAGCATGTATTGAAAACACTGTTTTTCACAGTTTAACACCATTCATCTCAGGAGCACAGAGGTTATTCTACCTCTGTATTTGGCACTGGTACAACCACTGTTAGAATACTATGTCCGGTTTTGGTGCTCACAATTCAAGACACATGTTGATAAATCGGAGAGGGTTCAGAGAAGAGCCATGAGAATGAATAAAGGATTAGAAAACCTGCTTTATAGTGATAGACTCAAGGAGCTGAATGAAATTAGCTTAACAAAGAGAAGGTTAAGGGGTGACTTGATTACAGTCTAAAAGTACCTACATGGGGAACAAATATTTACTAATGGGCTCTTCAATCTATCTGAACCAGGTATAACACGACCCAATGGCTGGAAGTTGAAGCTAAACAAATTCTGCCTGGAAATAAGGTGTACATTTTTAACGGTGAGAGTAATTAACCATTGGAACAATTTCCCAAGGGTCATGGTGGATTCTCCATCACTGAATTTTTAAATCAAGAGTAGATGTGTTTCTAAAAGCTCTGCTCTAGGAATTCTTTTTGGGAAGTTCTATGTCCTGAGTTATACAGGAGGTCAGACTAGATGATCACAATGGTCACTTCTGGCCTTGGAATCTATGAATCTTTCTCAACAAAAAAACAGAAACATAATAGTTCTGTGAAAAACAGACCTCGCAGAAACCATAACCCTTAATTGGGATTTGGCTTCAACAGTGGCAGCAGCTTTATTGGGGTGATGGCATAGAAGTGCAGGTAAAGGGGTTTCTACTTTGAGGCTTGGATTTTCAAAGGGTCTAATGAAGTTAGGTACCTAACTACTATTGACTGTCAGTGGGAATTGGGAGAACTATCAATGGGCAAAATGCTGAGCCGCAATAGTGAAAAGGTGGGAGGAGCCTTCAGCCACATGAATCTCAGTGCCTGGTTTGTACGATAGATGTGAGGTTCGGCCCAGTAGGTACTATTCTAATAACAACTGGTACACACAGGTTGGAAGCTTGCAGATGGGGCTGAGCCAGGACATGGAATCCCAGTGACTTTCAATGAGCCTTATTCTCCTAAGTGCCCAAACTCACTTTTAAAAATGGGATTTTGGCTCCCAAATTGTCGTCTCCACTTCCATACACTGCCACTCTGAGAAGCAAATGAAAGCTTCTCACAGAGATTGCCTCAGAACTTGGTATTAAATATAAAGACCGATACAGAGCTTGGGATGAGTAAACTTTTTTTATATTTTTTTCTGGGTGCTTTGCCACATGTTGGCTCATTGCAGTCTATTTCACTGGACTGATGGGATGTGCACAAGGGATCTGGGAGCCCAGGCACTGGCAGGAGGAATTCCGAGGTCCCCATACCCAAGAGCATTATTAGTAGAAGAGAAAAATCTTGCACAAAGCAGAACTGCTAAGCTGCAATAGTGAGAAGGTGAGGAGGGAGCCTTTGGGCAGTGAATCCCAGTACCTGGTGTGACAGACCCAGACCAGTGGGGTATAGGAGTCTGGTAGAGAGCAAATATACTGGTCACTGGATGAGTAGTTTTCTGTTCCCTGAGTGACCAGACCTATTGAGATCCAGGAAGTGGGCGGGCAAAGCCTGCCCACTGCTAAAGGATCCCCCCCAGCCTAAGGGGGGGTCCACAGGACCTGGAGACCAAAAAATTACGGGGGACAACTAATAAAAGAACAGGGACAGGAGTGAGGTCAAAGGGTCAAACAAAGGGAACCAGACAGGGACACCGAGCAGAGAACCCCGGACAGCGCCCACTGCTCCTCAAAGGCGTCATGGGAGCCAGTGGATGCCGCCCAGAGGAACTCTGCCTGGATACGTGAAAGAACGGAGGACCTGAAATACGTCCCACAGTCACAGGAAACTCCATCCGCCAACCTCCTCACTCTGGTTTTATAAATGGCCAGTTTTGCTAGGGCCAGAAGGAGGTGGACCAGGAGGTCCCGCGACTTTGTGGGGCGACGGATAGGGAGTGCATAAATAAAAAGGTGAGGAGAAAAGTGCAACCAAAATCTTAACAAAATATCTGTGAGGAGCCGGAATAGGGGCTGCAACCTGGCACACTCCAGGTAAACATGCGCCAGGGTCTCCCTCACGCCGCAAAAGGGGCAGGTGTCTGGGATAGGGGTAAACCGCGCCAAGTACACGCCCGTGCTCACGGCTCCATGAAGGAGCCACCAACTGATGTCCCCGGTGGGCTTTGGGATCAGAGCAGAATAAAGGCTGGCCCACCGGGGCTCCTCACCCTCCAGAGGTGGCAGAAGGTCCCGCCACTTCGTATCAGGGCGGGACGCGAGGGTGAGGACATGAAGAACATGGAGCACGAGCGTGTATAGATGTTTCCTTGGCGCGGTCCGGAACAGACCCTGCTGCACATGGTACAGCCGGCTCATGGCGAATGAACGGGGAGGGGGCCGGTTGGGTCCACGGGGCAGGGGCCCGATAAAAAAAAGTCTGGAGGGCTCAGAGTGGAGGGTGGGCGGGGCGTGCCCTCTCGCAGGACCCGGTCGAGATAGTCCCGAGCGGCGGGCGGCAAAGCGGCCCTCACCTCCTGAAGTACGCGCCGGGGAGTACGAGGTCTGGAGAGCCCCATGCGCTGAGTGAGCGTCAGGGGATCCAGCCAGTCTCCCCGGTTGTAGTCCAGGAGGTCTCTGGTGACTTCTGCTAGGACCAACCTCTGGCGCACCATGGGGGACTCCGCCACCTGCACACGAAGCTGGGGGTTGTGTAGCAGGGGCTCCGCGAGGAGATCTGCCCCCATGGTGGCTGCCACGGACCTGGTCACTGAAAACAGTTTCCAGGTCTGGAGGAGGTCCTGGTAGAAGACCAGCAGCTCGGAGAGGCCTCGCGGAAGACCTCTCGGATGGAGACAAAGGAGCTGCCGGTCATATCAAGCCCTCGGAAGCGGCGCAGGAAGGCGTGCGCCAATATGCTCCATGCCGGACTACCTGCACCATAAAGGAGCCTCTGCAGGGCCTGGAGGCGGAAGACGTGGACCTGAGCATGCAGACACTTCAGGCCCTGCCCTCCCTCCTCCAGGGGTAGATGGAGAACCCCCGCAGAGACCCAGTGCAGTCCTGACCAAAAGAACTCCAGAATCAACGTCCTGAGGATGGTCAGGAAGCCTGGGGCCGGGACCAGGGTGTTGAGCCGGTACCAGAGCATGGACAGGACTAGTTGATTGAGCACCAGTGCTCTCCCTCGAAGGGAGAGGCACCGGATCAGTCCTGTCCATTTCCGGAGCCGCTCCGACACTCTGCCCTCTAAACCTAGCCAGTTCTCCGGCGGAGACGGATGCGTGGCAGAAAGGTAAACGCCGAGATAGAGCAGCGGACCCGCGCTCCACCGGATGGCCTGAAGCGCGGGTGGGAGGGAGCTCGCCTGCCACCCGTCCCCTACCATCAGGCCAGAGCTCTTGACCCAGTTAACCCGGGCGGAGGAAGCCGCCGAATAGATGGTCTGGCAAGCCTCCACCCACACCAAGTCGCCCAGGTCCTGGACCACGAGGAGCACGTCGTCGGCGTACGCCGACAGGACCAGCCGCAGCTCCGGCTCCCGCAGCACCAACCCTGCCAACCTCCTACGGAGGAGACAGAGGAAGGGCTCGATCGCCAGAGCATACAGCTGGCCCGAGAGGGGGCACCCTTGACGTCCTCCTCGCCCGAAGCTGACCGGTTTGGTCAGGGTCCAGTTGAGCCTGACCAAACACTCTGCGGAGGCGTACAGCACCTGGAGAAAACCCACAAACTGTGAGCGTTTGGCTTCGGGCCCCAGAGTGCCCAGGAGATACCCGTGGTCCACCCTGTCGAACGCCTTCTCCTGATCCAGGGACAGGAGGGCGAATGACAGACCATCCCTACACCCGAGTTCCAAGAGGTCCCGGACCAGATACAAGTTGTCAAAGATGGTGCGGCCCGGGATGGTGTAGGTCTGGTCTGGGTGGATCACGTCCGCCAACACGGACCCTAGCCGCAGCGAGATGGCCTTCGCTACGATTTTATAGTCCGTGCTGAGGAGCGAGATGGGACGCTAATTCCTTAAATCGCGGAGGTCCCCCTTCTTCGGCAATAAGGTCAGCACGGCTCGCCTGCACGAAAGAGGGAGGACCCCGCCCTGCAAGGACTCGGCCCAGACGGTGACAAGGTCCGGGCCGAGGACATCCCAAAACACGCGGTAGAACTCCACGGTCAGCCCGTCCATGCCCGGAGATTTATTGGTGGGCATGCGGCGGAGGGCTTCCGAGAACTCGGCCAGAGTGAGAGGCAGCTCCAGCCGGTCTCGGTCGCCCGCGCTGACCATCGGGAGTTCATCCCAGAGCATTCTGCAAGCGTTAGGATCGGTCGGATCCGGGGAGAAAAGGCCTGCGTAGAAGGCCCTGGCCCTTCTGCACATTTCCGCCGGATCCGTGAGGGGGGTGCCGTCCTCTGCTAGAAGGCAGGTGACGTGCTTTTTAGCCCCCCTCTTTTTCTCCAGGGCGTAGAAGAAGCGGGAACCGCAATCCATCTCCCGAAGGAGGCGGATGCGGGATCAAACAAAGGCACCTCGGGCCCGATGGTCCTCGAGGGTCCGCAGCTCTTCCCGCTTCTCCCGGCATGCTCCACAGAGGGATGGATCACCAGGGCTGGCGGCCAGACGCCTCTCCAGCTCTAAGACCTCCCGTTCCAACTGCTCCATCGCCACATCCCTCTGTCAGCTGGCGCCCCGGGTGTAGTCACGGCAGAAGAGCCGGGCGCGCACCTTCCCCAGGTGCCACCACCGTTGCGCCGAGGGAAAGGCACGCCGCTGCCCTCACCAGGCCAGCCAGAACTCCCGGAAGGACGCCACGAAGCCCACATCCTCCAACAAGCTATTATTAAAGTGCCAATAGGCCGGCCCCGGCCTCTTCGCGCAGAGAGAGGCTGTCACGGTGGCTAGATGGTGATCTGAAAAAGGGGCCGGCCGGACGCTGGAGAAGTGGGCCCGGCAAAGATGGAAGCATGACATATAGATGCGGTCCAACCGGGAGTGGTACGACCGATGGACCTCCACCCGGACAAAAGTGAATGTCGAAACGTCATCCGGGTGGTGGTCACGCCAGACGTCCACCAGGGAGTGATGTTCGACGATCTCCCGGAGGACGTCTGCGGCGGCCTAGTGCTGCTCGGTCCCCGAGTGATCCCGTTCCTCAAGGGTGGCATTAAAGTCCCCGCCCAGGACCAGGCACTCGCGAGGATCCAAGGTGCCGAGGAAGGCGGACGCCTGCTGATAAAAACACAACCTCTCCGGGCCCAATGTCGGGGCGTAAACGTTGACGAGATTAACCACAAGCCCCTCCATGCGGACCCGGAGGTGCAGCAGGCAGCCCGGCACAGCCTCTGTGACCCCCAGCACCTCAGGCCATATGTCGGGGGAGAACAGGGTCGCCACTCCAGCCGTACGAACTGTGAGGTGGCTAAAATAGACCCTGTCCCCCCACTCCAGCCGCCAGCTAGCTTCAGCGGCCGGATCCGTATGGGTCTCCTTCAGGAAAATCACAGAGTACCCCCCCTCCCGAAGGAAGGAGAGCACCTGGCTCCTGCGGAGACCCATCCTACAGCCCTGGGTGTTTAATGTTGTGAAGATGATCGGTGCCATGAGGAGGGCTGGGGGGGATCCTCGCTAGCAGAGACACCCACGGCCTCCGTCGGGCCGCGCAACAATCCATGACCTACCCCATAAGCGATTAAGGAGTCATGGAAGAGGCGGACCCGTTGGTAGGCCGCGGCGGCCTGCCTCCCGGTCCTCTTACCCTCCCCCATGAGGGCCCTCGCGGCCCGGAGGATCTGATGGAAATCCCCCCCATCGCTGGAGTGCAAGCTGTACCTTGTTGCGGGAGCCACGGACGTCCTCAAGGAAGTCCCGTAGCTCCTCTCTCAGCGTATGGGGGGGTGGGGTTATTGATCTATGGCTATCCCCCAGTGGGGCCCCTGTCACAGCCCCGTGGCCCACCGAGACGGGCAAGCAGGGGGCAGACCCTCGATGTGGTGTCCGATGGGCTGGCGCCACATGGCCCGCCTCAGACCCTGGCTCAATGGGGGGCGGCGTAGGGAAAATAGCAGCCCCTGGTGGGTCGGGACAGGGAAAAACAAAGGCCGCTCCTTGGGGGTCATCCTCTGGGATATGGAAGGAGACAACCCCAGGGGCGGCAATAGCATCATGGGAAGTGGAGGGGACAGGGACGGGGTCGGTGACAGGGGCAGGGTCGGANGCCAGACGCCTCTCCAGCTCTAAGACCTCCCGTTCCAACTGCTCCATCGCCACATCCCTCTGTCAGCTGGCGCCCCGGGTGTAGTCACGGCAAAAGAGCCGGGCGCGCACCTTCCCCAGGTCCCACCACCGTTGCGCCGAGGGAAAGGCACGCCGCTGCCCTCGCCAGGCCAGCCAGAACTCCCGGAAGGATGCCACGAAGCCCACATCCTCCAACAAGCTATTATTAAAGTGCCAATAGGCCGGCCCCGGCCTCTCCGCGCAGAGAGAGGCTGTCACGGTGGCTAGATGGTGATCTGAAAAAGGGGCCGGCCGGATGCTGGAGAAGTGGGCCTGGGAAAGATGGAAGCATGACATATAGATGCAGTCCAACCGGGAGTGGTACGACCGATGGACCTCCACCCGGACAAAAGTGAATGTCGAAACGTCATCCGGGTGGTGGTCACGCCAGACGTCCACCAGGGAGTGATGTTCGACGATCTCCCGGAGGACATCTGCGGCGGCCTAGTGCTGCTCGGTCCCCGAGCGGTCCCGTTCCTCAAGGGTGGCATTAAAGTCCCCGCCCAGGACTAGGCACTCGCGAGGATCCAAGGTGCCGAGGAAGGCGGACACCTGCTGATAAAAACACAACCTCTCCGGGCCCAATGTCGGGGCGTAAACGTTGACGAGATTAACCACAAGCCCCTCCATGCGGACCCGGAGGTGCAGCAGGCAGCCCGGCACAGCCTCTGTGACCCCCAGCACCTCAGGCCATATGTCGGGGGAGAACAGGGTCGCCACTCCAGCCGTACGAACTGTGAGGTGGCTAAAATAGACCCTGTCCCCCCACTCCAGCCGCCAGCTAGCTTCAGCGGCCGGATCCGTATGGGTCTCCTGCAGGAAAATCACAGAGTACCCCCCCTCCCGAAGGAAGGAGAGCACCTGGCTCCTGCGGAGACCCATCCTACAGCCCTGGGTGCTTAATGTTGCGAAGATGATCGGTGCCATGAGGAGGGCTGGGGGGGGATCCTCGCTAGCAGAGACACCCACGGCCTCCGTTGGGCCGCGCAACAATCCATGACCTACCCCATAAGCGATTAAGGAGTCACGGAAGAGGCGGACCCGTTGGTAGGCCGCAGCAGCCTGCCTCCCGGTCCTCTTACCCTCCCCCATGAGGGCCCTCGCGGCCCGGAGGATCTGATGGAAATCCCCCCATCGCTGGAGTGCAAGCTGTACCTTGTTGCGGGAGCCATGGACGTCCTCAAGGAATTCCCGTAGCTCCTCTCTCAGCGTATGGGGGGGTGGGGTTATTGATCTATGGCCATCCCCCAGCGGGGCCCCTGTCACAGCCCCGTGGCCCACCGAGACGGGCAAGCAGGGGGCAGACCCTCGATGTGGCGTCCGATGGGCTGGCGCCATGTGGCCCGCCTCAGACCCTGGCTCAATGTGGGGCGGCGTAGGGAAAATAGCAGCCCCTGGTGGGTCGGGACAGGGAAAAACAAAGGCCGCTCCTTGGGGGTCATCCTCTGGGATATGGAAGGAGACAACCCCAGGGGCGGCAATAGCATCATGGGAAGTGGAGGGGACAGGGACGGGGTCGGTGACAAGGGTAGGGTCGGAGTCAGGAATAGGGACAGGGGAAGGGGCGATAGTGGGATCGGGGGCCTCAGCAGCCAGGCCACTGGGTGGGGAGGGTGGCACCCCACAAAGGGGCTCAGGGATTTGCAGGGAGGGAGGTGGGCCCTCGGCGATGCCGGACTCGTGCTCCAAGGCAGATGGTAAGGCCACGGCATCCGTAGGTGGAGAATCAACGATGGGGCCCCCACCCGGAAAGGAGGTCGGCTGTCCCTCAGCCATGAGGGAGTCCCCTGGTGACTCGGGTCCCGGTTGCGTGGCACTGGCCGTCGCCTCAAGAGGCTCGGCGGCTGCTAGCGGGGTGCCATCTGCAGCTGGGATGGTGGAAGAGTCCAGGGACTCCTCGGAGGCGGGAGTGGAAGTAGTGGGTAAGGGGACGGAATACGGGGAAAGGGGGGCCGAGGCGAGGTCGCTCAGATCGAGGCCCGCTGGCAGAGGGTCGTCCTCCCCCTGGGTAACCGGGGTCAGACCCAGGGCCTCGATCTCCTCATAAATGGAAGGGAGATCACCTTCCACCACCCCAGGGCTCTCCCCTCCTGCACCCGAAGCGACGCTCGCCTTGGTGCGTGCAGGGGCTTCAGATTGTAAGGGGGCGAGAGGGGTTCCATCAGGGGTTTCCATAGGAAGGGACACCAGAGGAGGGGTAGTGATTTCCTCCGATGCTGCCACGTCTTCCCTAGCCGGCAATGGTGGACAAAACCCACCCGGGGGCAAAGCGGAAGGCTCAGCATCGGTTCCCCCCTTCCTGGTCTTCCGGGGGGCTACCGCATCAGATGGAAGGAGCGGAGCTCGAGCCTTCCGCTTGCCCCGCTTCCCCTGCACTAAGGACCAGCCCTCCATGGCATCATCTGGGGGCTGGCTAACAGGAGTTGGGTCAGGGAGCAAGAGCAAAGGCTTAGGGACTCGGGGAGGCAATGGAGGGGCAGCATGTAGGAGGGAGGATTCTCTCTGGGGCATGCCCTCTTCTATGCCCGGCGATATCCCTACCTCACCCTCCTCCACAGGCCCCGCCAGATCGCAGGCGGCAGAGGCGGGGCCTTCTTGCTCATCTGGGCGCACTGGGGGAGATACCCCTTGGGCCCGAGCGGGAGCATTGGTGGACCGGAAAGGAGGAGGGGTGGCTTCGGGCGCCGGGCAGCTAGGGGCGCCGGCAATGACGGGGCCGGCGCCCTACCGGGGCTCGGGGGTCCTGGATGTCCCTCCGTGCCGGGCCAAAGGGCAGTCCCTCCGGACGTGTCCCATCGCCCAGCAGAGGTAGCACCGGGCCTCCCCCGTTGAATAATGTACCCGGTAGCGGGCCCCCTGGTAGGGGACCAAGAAGGACCCCTCAAGCGCCTCACCGTCACGTGCCGCCGGCAGTAGTTGTAACTGTACCTGCCGGCGAAATGAGAGGATGTGATGGAGGGCGGGGTCTTTGCAGCCCAATGGGAGAGGGCTGACCACAGAGATCGGCCTCCCCAGGGTAGAGAGGGCGGGTAACAGGGAGGCATTTGGAAGGAAGGGAGGGACAGAAGTCAGGACCAGTCGGGCGCCCATGTCTTCTAGCGGCTCCAGGGGGACATACATGCCCCCCACCGCCAGGCCCTTCTCCACTGCCTCCTGGGCGGTGGCCTCCGATGCTAGGAAGACGACGACCTTTCCATACATCTTGGAGGCCGCCACAATGGCTGTGGGCCCCACCACTCTCGCCAACGCCCGCACGTAGGTCTCCACGTGGGGCGAGGCAGGTACCAGGAGGCAACGGACGCAGTGCCTCCTGGTCAAGGTGGGGAAGGGGCCCCGGCCGCTATAGATGGTAGCAGAGGCGGTGGATGGGGGAGATGACGTAGCGGCAGGCAGGCGTATGCCCTGGGAGCTGAGGGTGGGATACTCATAGAGCTGGTGGAGGGAACAGCAGGGAGGGACGCCGCGGCTTGTTGCGGGGTCGCGGCAGTGGGGGCACCCCCTGCCATGGAGGGCCTGGTTTTTTTAGCTGGGCCTTTACCCTTCTTCGTGCCCTGGCCCTTCCTGCCGGCTGGGGGGACTCCCCCAGAGTCAGAGGGGGCGAGGGACGTGACAGCAGCGGAGGTCACCTCGTTACCCACCGCTGCCGGCGCTCCAGCAGGGATGGTAGTAGGTGGCTCGGCAGCGGCGGTTGAGGTAGGAGCTAGGGGGGATGATGGTGGGGCGGGTGGAGGAGGGGCAGCAGGGTCTGCCCGAGGGGTCTCACTCTCCTCATCCCCTGCCATAATGAGGACGGGGGGAGAGCAAACACTGGAGGGGGGATAGGGAAGGGGGAAGCAGGTCGACCACTCCTCCCCGCTAGTCTGTAGGCAGGGGAGGAGGGCGCCAAAAAAAGCGGGGGTGGGGGGGGCTATCAAGGGCTAGGGGTCAGTCACCAACTCAGGGAAGGTTTCTGGCTCCTCTTGTTGCAAACAAGGAAGGGAAGATAACAGCATTGGGGGGTGCAGTGAGACAAGGTCAAACTAAAACGGGGAGGGGCACAAGCGCAAGGGAGGGGACATGGGCGCACGAGGGGAGGGGCTAATCAGGGCAAGGGGACCGCAGGGGAAGGGGAACAATCAGGCTGGGAGTGGGGCAGAGGAACCATGAGGCTAGCTTCAGAGGCTGGGGCGGGTCAAACAGACAAAGGTTGTAGAGGGAAAGGGCGTGGCAGGCAAACAGACTGGAGCTAGCAAGGGGCTGGGGCAAGGGAAAGGGGCAAAAGGCTGCAAGGGGCAAATGGGTAGGTAGCAGGGGCAAAGCTGGGGGCTTGCTGTAGGGGGTAGCGGGTCAGTCCAAAGGAGGGGGGGGCACGTGCACCCACGTGCGCTTGCAACAAAAAAGGAAGTCCTTGTAAGCTGGCTGCTGTATCAGGCCCAAAGGTGGCAACAGGGCGTGGCAAGCCTTGGGGAGCAGCTGAGTCCCAGAGACAGGAGCCCAAGGCAGATGGTGAGTAGTCAGTGGGGGTGGTGGAGGGGGCAACGATGATGGTGGTGGTAGGGGTTGGGGGAGACGCAGATGGACCAGGGGGCAGGCTCCACACCACACCCCCTGTGTCTCTACAAACACAGTCTAGATCCCCACCACAAGAGCACAGTTCAAAAGTTACTCAGTCCGGGAGGGCTCCCTCCACAGTGGTCTGTAGAATTCCTACACGCTCCCCCACTGGGGAATGGTCCTCTTCTTCTCCTCAGGGCTCCAGCGGCTCCCCAGCAGCAAACATAGCAGCTCCAGGCGGCAGTCTGGTGGCCAGCAGGAAGGACCCTTCTCAGGTGGAGGTGGTGGTGGCATTCCCAGCAGCAGGAGCAATGGTTGGGGTCTCTCCCTCCTCTTCTCTGGGGAGTGGGCCAGTAGGCCCCCCCCAAGGGGCTGTAGCTGGAACAGCAGCACCCAAGGGTGTGGGTGGGTCTAGCAGCCAGCAAGCAGGTAGCAGAGAAAGAGGAGGAGCAGTCCCCTACCACCCTCCAGGCCAGAGGGCTACAGGAGAGTGATCTATGATTCCCAGATCAGACAGGGTTTCTGTTCCCTGAGTGACCAGAGCAGGGGCTGCACTAGAATAATCAGGAACCTGCTAGAACCAGTTAAGGCAGGCAGGTTAATTGGGACACCTGGAGCCAATTAAGAAGAAGCTGCTAGAATCAATTAAGGCAGGCTAATCAGGGCACCTGGGTTTTAAAAGGAGCTCATTTCAGTTTGTGGTGTGAGTGTGAGGAGCTGAGAGTGAGAGGGTGTACTGCTGGAGGACTGAGGAGCACAAGTGTTATCAGACACCAGGAGGAAGGTCCTGTGGTGAGAATAAGGAAGGTGTTTGGAGGAGGCCATGGGGAAGTAGCCTAGGGGGTTGTAGCTGTCATGCAGCTGTTATAGGAGGCACTATAGACAGCTGCAGTCCACAGGGCCCTGGGCTGGAACCNAGGAGCTCATTTCAGTTTGTGGTGTGAGTGTGAGGAGCTGAGAGTGAGAGGGTGTACTGCTGGAGGACTGAGGAGCACAAGTGTTATCAGACACCAGGAGGAAGGTCCTGTGGTGAGAATAAGGAAGGTGTTTGGAGGAGGCTATGGGGAAGTAGCCCAGGGGGTTGCAGCTGTCATGTAGCTGTTACAGGAGGCACTATAGACAGCTGCAGTCTACAGAGCTCTGGGCTGGAACCCAGAGTAGAGGGTGAGCCTGGGTTCCCCCCAAACCTCTGAATTGACCTGGACTGTGGGGTTCTTCCAGAGGGGAAGGTCTCTGGGCTGTTCCCCAGCCCACACGGTGAATCTCTGAGGCAAGAAAATCTGCTAATAAGCACAGGACCCACCAAGATAGAGGAGGAACTTTGTCACACTGGCTTGAATGTGGTACTGCTCACCAGTAACACTTTTGGAAGCATGCAGATGTGCTTCAGGCAGGCATGGCATCCAAGTGTGATCTTCTACTAACTGCAGGCAGCATCGTAGACTATCAGGGTTGGAAGGGACCTCAGGAGGACATGTAGTCCAATCTCCTGCTCAAAGCATGACCAACACCAACTAAATCCTCCCAGCCAGGGCTTTGTCAGGCCTGACCTTAAAAACCTCTAAGGATAGAAATTACACCACCTTCCTAGGTAACCCATTCCAGTGCTTTACCACCCTAGTGAAATAGTGTTTCCTAATATCCACCCTAGACCTCCCCCACTGCAACTTGAGACCATTGCTTCTTGTTCTGTCATCTGCCACCACTGAAAACAGCCTAGCTCTATCCTTTTTGGAACCTCCCTTCAGGTTGTTGAAGACTGCTATCAAATCTCCCCTCAGTGGTTTGAGCATTGGCCTGCTAAACCCAGGGCTGTGAGCTCAACCCTTGAGGGGGCTTGTCATAACTATAAAGGGAAGGGTAACAGCTCTCCTGTGTACAGTACTATAAAATCCCTCCTGGCCAGAGACTCCAAAATCCTTTTACCTGTAAAGGGTTAAGAAGCTCAGGTAACCTGGCTGACACCTGACCCAAAGGACCAATAAGGGGACAAGATGCTTTCAAATCTGGGGGGAGAAGGCTTTTGTTTGTGCTCTTTGTTTTGGGGGTTGTTAGCTCATGGGACTGAGAGGGACCAGACATCAATCCAGGTTCTCCAAATCTTTCTGAACAAGTCTCTACTTACAAGTTTGAAATAGGAAACAACCAAGCAAGGCGTGTTAGTTTATATTTGTTTTCTCAACTTGTAAATGTACCTTTTGCTAGAGTGTTTATCTCTGTTTGCTGTACTTTGAACGTAAGGTTAGAGGGGGGTCCTCTGAGCTCTTTAAGTTTGATTACCCTGTAAAGTTATTTTCCATCCTGATTTTACAGAGATGAGTTTTACCTTTTATTTAATTAAAAGCTTTCTTTTTAAGAACCTGATTGATTTTTCCTTGTTTTAAGATCCAAGGGGTTTGGATCTGTATTCACCAGAGAATTGGTGAAGGTCTCTCAAGGCTACCCAGGGAAGGGAATTAGCATCGAGAGTGGTGGCAGCGGACCAGATCTAAGCTGGTAGTTAAGCTTAGAAGTCTTCATGCAGGCCCCCACATTTGTACCCTAAAGTTCAAAGTGGGGAAGCAGCCTTGACAGGGCCAAGGTCCTGCTTTGAGCAGGAGGGTGGACTAGATGACCTCATGAGGTCCCTTCCAACCCAGATACTCTATGAACTCCATTGTGCCTTGGTCTTCCTGATTTCACCCCTGCATGCTCTAGCAATATTTTTATACTCTTCCCTAGTCATCTGCCCAAATTTCCATTTCTTGTAAGCTTCCTTTTTGTACTTAAGCTCACCGAAGATTTCACTGTTAAGCCAAGCTGGTTGCCTGCCAGATTTGCTATTCTTTCTGCACATCGGGATGGTTTGTTCCTGCACCCTCAATAAGTCTCTAAAATACAGCCAGCTCTCCTGGACTCCTTTCCCCCTCATGTTACTCTCCCAGAGGATCCTGCCTATCAGCTCTCTAAGGGAGTCAGTCTGCTTTTCTGAAGTCCAGGGTCCGTATTTTGCTATTCTCCTTTCTTCCTTTTGTGAGGATCCTGAACTCAACCATGGTCACTACTGCCTAGGTTGCCACCCACTTCTACTTCCCCTACCAATTCTTCCCTGTTTGTAAGCAGCAGGTCAAGAGGAGCATAGCCCCTAGTTAGTTCCTCCAGCACTTGTACCAGGAAATTGTCCCCAACACTCTCCAAAAACTTCCTGGATTGTCTGGGCATCGCTGTATTCTTCAATAATCCTTTTTTAAACAGTTTTGGCATTTAGATTTTCCATGTGGAAGCAGCCCAGAGCTCTTTCCTGAATGATTCCTTTGGTGGTAGCATAAAAGGAGAGACAGCTGTTCTTTTTCTTGATGCATCTTTACTTTCATCAGCAAGGACAGAAAAATACTTAGCTTGTCTTTTTTACCACTGTTACTTAGGGTGTCTCTACAAGCTGTGCATGGGCTAATCTGTCCAAGCTAACTTGAATCCCGCTAGCCTGGGTACCAGTAGAAGTGAAGACAACACAGCCGGGCTTCAGCGTGGGTAGTGCAAGTCTAGTATGGACTTTGGGTGCATACTTGGCTTGATAACCCATTCTGGAGCCTGTGCTGTGCTTGTTGCCTATGCTAGCTGGATTCAAGTTAGCTTGGATAGATTAGCCCATGCACAGCTTTTGCTGTGTAGACATATGGTAGAGGCTGGTAGCACCTTGTAGCTCCCCCCAGCTACAATGGTGGTAGCTGCGGTGGGTAACTTCTTCTAGGGTTCCTTATTATGGACATAGCCTGCTTTAGCACTGGGTGAATTTCCCAGTTCAAACAAGGCCATTGTCAGACTTAATATCTGTGCATCAATTTCTTCCTCTGGAGAGTAGGACAGTATTACCTAAATCAAGCATCACCTCAACTCTGTGAGGTTGTCAGATTTTAATTTGTGTGCACTCTTCCATTTGTTCTGTTAAGGGGGTGGAGGGATAATCCTGAGATTTGAACTTCTGTTCTGTATGCAGAGATGGGAGTAAGTTTTATTTAAGAGTCTGCATGTTTCCGGTTTTGGTTTATTCTTATAATTTAGATCCTCAATACATTAACCCCCACTTCATATCTAACCACTCAGCCCTGACCAAACCATCATTTGCCATGAAAAAAATCAATGATTACAGTATAAGGAAATCACATACCAGTAAATCATTTCCTGAGTAACTAAAACACAGATCCTATTTTAACGTCAGTATGAAATGTGTGGTTTACTGACTTTCATAAACTCATTTTTGTAGTTAATATTTTTATTGTACACTAGAACTGTGGATTATATTTGTAACCACACAGATCAGTTTAACTCAGGTTTATCAACTAGCATTATAGGAAAGTCATTTTACACCAGCTTAGACATCTTTGCCAGGAACTAAGTGTCTACTGTTCTGGTCTCATTTGAGATTGACAATAGAATAGTGGTTAGACTGTGTTTAAAAACAAACCTTTGTTTTTAAATTAATTTTAATTCATTTTAGTTAATCTCCTTTTAACTCATGCCTATAGATTAACATAATACATTGCAATTTTACATTTACTTAAAATTTTAATTTATTATATAATATTTATCATCCTCTAACTCCAGAGGGTTTTTTTAATTCCTGCCCTTGCTTAACCCTGACAGTCAAATTGGGTTTTTCTGCTGCTTTCATCTTCACCAGTAAAGCATTCAACAATTCTGTGGATGTATGAGGCCAAACAGAATACAGCTTGCTTTCCTTGACTGATATTGGTTCCGGCACCATTAAGAGTATAAATATGTTTGTATCCATAAAATAAACAGATTTTATTTGAAACAGAAAAAGTAGATATATTTGATTGTGGTGATGTTTTTACAGAGTCACTTTTCTGAGCACAACTGGATTTTAAAGAAAAACTCACATTTATTTTTGTCAGGTTAGGCATACAAGAGATGCCAATGAACAATCTCATTATCCATCATCTAAGTCATTAGCTAGGAAAGTGTGCAGTCTTGAGGGTAGAGTAGCAGAATGGGGATCAGGGCTGAGATACATTTCCAGCTCTAATAATAATGTCTTGTAGCAAGTCACTTAAGGGACATGGGTTAGGCTTAAAATTTTAATGTTCCTGCCCCACAGATCTCTATCTAATTCTTATAATTCCATATGGCAGGCAGGCAAGTATTGCTATTCCCATTTGATAGCAATGGGAACTGAGGTACAACATCCAAACCCCGAATGATGTATACAAACTCTAAATAATAAACAAGACAATTTTTTTCTCAACTTTAAAATGTGGAATTTTCTTGGTGTTTGGTTTTAATTATTCTCCTGTGAGAATTGCAACTCGGTCACTGTAGTGTTGTGTTTTAAGAGCCTTCTGGAAAGTAACTAACCTTTAAACAGAAATGAAAGTGACTTGGCAGTGTTAGTTTCACTCCTGTTTAAAGTCAATTTCTAGTCTATTATTATTATTATTATTATTATTATTTGTAATAGGGTAACACCCCTAAAGCCCCAGGCAGGTGCAATAGAGGACAGTAATATCTTACTATTGGTGAGGAGGATTGTCACTACATATCATCTCAGCTGCTGATTGGTAGAGGCAGGTGAGCCAACGGAGTGGAGGAGCTAGTGCAGCGGAGGAAACTGACTGCGGGAGCCGTAGCCAGACAACCCGGCTCCTGGAGGAGGGGACCTAGCTGTGTGGCACTGCCGATAAGAGTTCTGCCTAGGGGCTGGGGCATGCGCTGTGAACAGACCTCCACTATGAAACTTGCGGGGGTGGGGGGGAATGTCCCCCCATCCTTCCTAAATGGTGACCCTGGATTCCAGCCTGGCGTGCGCTCTCTCTTTGTGCTTTCACATTGTGCTGAAGGTGTGTGTGTGTGTGTGTGTGTGTGTGTGTGCGCGCGTGCGGGGGGGGGGGGTGTGTGTGAGATGCCTCTCCACGTGCTGCATGTCATAGCCAGGTCTCTGTAAAATCAGTATGGAAATTAACCTTACAAGGTAATCAAACTTAAAGAGCTCAGAGGACTCCCCTCTAGTTTTAGGTTCAAAGCACAGCAAACAAAGATAAACACTCTAGTAAAAGGTACATTTACAAGTTGAGAAAACAAAGTAAAACTAAGACGCCTTGTCTGGCTATTTACTTACAAGTTTGAAATAGGAGAGACTTGTTTAGAAAGATGTGGAGAACCTCGATTGATGTCTAGTCCCTCTCAGTCCCAAGAGCAAACGAACTCCCAAAACAAAGAGCACAAACAAAAGCCTTCCCCCTTCCCTCCCCCCCCCCCGA
>NC_048298.1:135874500-135885264 GCF_013100865.1 Trachemys scripta elegans
AGGAGAGATTTTATAGTACTGTACACAGGACAGCTGTTACACCCTTCCATTTATAGTTAGGACACGCCCCCCAAATAACAGATAGTGTTGGACGTTCAGTTCCACACTGGCTGTGATTTCTTCCTGGAGTTCTAGGAGAAAACAGAGTTAATAAGACACATGTACTTTTAGACATACTACTGATTATATAAATCTAACAATATGTTTCATTTCAAGAACAATTGTTAACCACTTAACTCTGGGAAACTTTCCCAGGAGAGTGCATCAGCCACTTTGTTAGAAGCTCCCGAAATGTGTTGTATTTCAAAATCAAAATCTTGGAGAGCTAAACTCCACTGAAGAAGTTTTTTGTTATTTCCCTTGGCAGTATGAAGCCACTGTAGCTCAGCATGGTCTGTTTGTAGTTGGAAACGCCGTCCCCAAACATAGGGGCGTAGCTTTTCCAACGCGTACACAATGGCTTTTTTTTCTTTTTGCTGATTGACCAGTGGCTTTCCCTCTCAGACAGTTTCTTGCTGAGAAACACGACAAGATGGAATTCTTGATCCGGTCCTTCCTGCATTAAAACTGCTCCCACGCCTCGCTTGGACGCATCTGTGGTTACTAGGAATGGTTTGTCAAAGTCTAGGGCCCTTAGCACAGGGTCAGACATGAATGTTGCCTTAAGCTGGTTAAAGGCCTTTTGACACTCTTCAGTCCACTGAACTGCATTTGGCTGTTTCTTTCTGGTTAGGTCTGTCAGCGGGGCGGCGATTTGGCTGTAGTGGGGTACAAATCGCCTATAATATCCAGCCATGCCTAGGAAGGATTGGACCTGTTTCTTAGACTTTGGAACCGGCCACTTTTGGATAGCATCCACTTTGGCCTGTAGGGGATTTATAGTTCCTTGACCCACCTGGTGCCCCGGGTAAGTCGCTCTGTTTTGGCCTATTTGACACTTTCTAGCCTTAACAGTTAGTCCTGCCTGCCGGATGTGCTCAGACTTTTTCAAGGTGCTCTGCCCATGAATCGGAAAAAATGGCCACATTATCGAGGTAGGCAACTGCAGATTCTCCCAATTCCGCTAGGAGACCATCTACAAGTCTTTGGAAGGTGGCGGGTGCATTTCGCAACCCGAAAGGGAGTACATTGAATTCATACACCCCTGCCTGGGTGACGAAGGCTGACCTTTCCTTAGCGGGTTCATCTAGTGGTACTTGCCAGTACCCCTTGGTTAAGTCTAAAGTAGAGATGAATTGGGCATGTCCCAATTTCTCCAATAGCTCATCTGTGCGTGGCATTGGATAGTTGTCAGGACGAGTTACAGCATTTAGCTTACGGTAGTCCACGCAAAAGCGTATTTCCCCATCTGGTTTGGGAACTAGAACCACTGGAGATGCCCATGCACTATTAGAGGGGCGGATTATACTCATCTGTAGCATGTCCTGGATCTCCCTTTGTATAGCAGTTTGGGCATGAGGTGACTCCCGGTAGGGTGGGGTTCTAATTGGGTGAGCATTACCTGTGTCAATGGAGTGGTATGCCCGTTCGGTCCGTTCTGGAGTGGCTGAGAAAATTGGTGCAAAGCTTGTGCACAGCTCCTTGATCTGCTGTCGCTTGCAGACGTCCAAGGGTCATGGAGAGGTTTACCTCTTCCACACCACCATTCCTTTTTCCTTCGTAGTGGACACCTTCAGGCCACTCCGCGTCATCTGTTTCCTGGGCTGTAAACTGACAAACGTTTAATTCTCTGGAATAAAAGGGCTTCAGAGAATTAACATGGTATACCTTAGGCTTTATGTTGGAGGTGGGGGAGGCTATGAGATAGTTAACAGCTCCTAGGCTCTCCTGGACCGTGAATGGTCCTTCCCACGACGCTTCCAGTTTATGGGCCTGGAGCGCCTTTAAGACCATGACTTGGTCTCCTACTTTGAAGGACCGTTCTCTGGAAGGTTTATCATACCAGGCCTTTTGCTCTTCCTGAGCATCCTTTAGGTTTTCTTTAGCAAGGGCTAAAGAGTGTCGGAGGGTGCTTTGTAGGTTGCTTACAAAGTCTAGAATGTTAGTTTCTGAAGAAGGCGTAAACCCCTCCCATTGCTGCTTCACCAACTGTAATGGCGCCTTAACCTCGCGGCCATACACATTTTCAAATGGTGAAAACCCTAAACTGGGATGTGGTACAGCCCTGTAGGCAAAAAGCAACTGCTGCAACACTAGGTCCCAATCATTGGAGTGTTCATTNGGCTTGCCCCTTCTGATATTCGCTCCAACTGCTACTAGCTTTTTTCTTTTCTGTCACTTCCACCCATTTGGCTCCAATCTCCCCCGCCTCGGTTACAGTTTTGGGCTTCCCATCTAGGATGTACCTTTCTATTTCCTCAGGAACACCCTCTAAAAACTGCTCCATTTGCATTAGGAAGGGCAACTTTTCCGTAGATTCAACATTTGCTCCTGATATCCAGGCATCCCAATTTTTCCCAATGTGGTAGGCATGTCGGGTAAATGACACATCAGGTTTCCACCTTAGGGCTCTGAACCGCCGACGGGCATGCTCGGGTGTTAGCCCCATTCTGAGTCTGGCCTTGTTTTTAAAAAGTTCATAACTGTTCATATGTTCCTTAGGCATTTCAGCCACCACCTCTGCTAAGGATCCACTGAGCTGCAGCCTCAGCTCTACCATGTACTGGTCTGGAGTGATCCTGTATCCAAGGCAGGCCCTTTCAAAATTTTCTAAGGAGGCCTCAGTATCATCGCCTGCCTTGTAGGTGGGGAATTTTCTGGGATGGGAAGTGGTACCTGGAGAGGAGTTGCTAGGATGGGCTGGTGCATCATGCCTAGCCCTTGCTACTTCCAGTTCATGCTTCCTTTCTTTTTCTCTCTCCTCCATCTCTTTTTCTCTCGCCTCCTCTTTGGCTTTTTCCAGCTCCATCTCTCTCTTGTGGGCCTCCTCTTTGGCTTTCTCTTCTCTTTCTCTCTGCTCTGTCTCGAGTTTTTTTTAATTGAATCAGTCTCTGATGTTTTCTTTCATTTTCTTCTGCTTCTAGTTTGGTCAGTTCTATTTTGTTTGCTACTTCTTTGGTAGTCATTTTCCTGGTTTTTTTTGTGCTGGGTCACACCCCTCTGTTGTTGACTGAAACTGGGATGCACTTAGCTCAGGCTGCTGCTGAGTTAACAGAGACTTTCTAACTAGCTACTCCCGAGGATGTAAAAAGAAAAAAAAAAAAAAAACAATTCAGCTTGTAAATTCCTTTTACCAGTCGTTTGCTCATTAATTGAACCCTTCTCTTAACAAAGGCTCTTGTTAAGTTTTTTTAACACCTCTGCCTTCAGGCAAGGAGAGATAAGATATGCATCTACCTTCAGCTCTGCTTTCCAAGCAGCTAGAAAGAAAAAAAAAATCTTACTGGCTTTTGGGTTTAAAATGAATCCCACCGCTATGCCACCATGTCAAGGCTGTATCCCCACTTTGAACTTCAGGGTACAAATGTGGGGTCCTGCATGTAGACTTCTAAGCTTAATTACCAGCTTAGTTCTGGTCCGCTGCCACCATTCTCAAAAACTAATTCCCTTCCCTGGGTAGCCTTGAGAAACCTTTCACCAATTCCCTGGTGAATACAGATCCAAACCCCTTGGATCTAAAAACAAGGAAAAAATCAATCAGGTTCTTAAAAAGAAGGCTTTTAATTAAAGAAAAAGGTAAAAATCATCTCTGTAAAGTCAGTATGGAAAATAACCTTACAGGGTAATCAAACTTAAAGAGCTCAGGGGACTCCCCTCTAGTCTTAGGTTCAAAGCACAGCAAACAAAGATAAACAATCTAGTAAAAGGTACATTTACAAGTTGAGAAAACAAAGTAAAGCTAAGACGCCTTGCCTGGCTATTTACTTACAAGTTTGAAATAGAGACTTGTTTAGAAAGATGTGTAGAACCTGGATTGATGTCTGGTCCCTCTCAGTCCCAAGAGTGAACGAACTCCCAAAACAAAGAGCACTAACAAAAGCCTTCCCCCCCCGCCCCCCCAAGATTTGAAAGTATCTTGTCCCCTTATTGGTCCTTTGGGTCAGATGCCAGCCAGGTTACCCGAGCTTCTTAACCCTTTACAGGGAAAGGGATTTTGGAGTCTCTGGCCAGGAGGGATTTTATAGTACTGTACACAGGACAGCTGTTACACCCTTCCCTTTATAGTTATGACAACCTGTTCACATATTAACTGTTGACAGATTATATTAGGACAAGTTTTAGAAAAGAAATTTCCTGACCTCTTCAGTACCTGAATCTTGAAACAACTCATTCTAGAGCACTTCAGAGGATAGGCCACTTTTGTCTTGATCCTAAATAACATGACACTTGGTTCAAAAAATAACTATAATAGTTGTGATGCTCGAAGAACTACAGAGAAAAAAGCAATTTAGTGGAAAGAGGGATTGTGGCAGGCAAAATGTAGATTGACATTAAAAGGACAGAGGGATTTTGAAAAACAGTTTGCCACACAGAAATACTAATAAAAAAGAAAAGTTTTGATCCTAGCAGAAACAAGAATCTTAGGGGAAATCTGGTAGGTGCACAGGACCACCAAGAAGTTATGGAGTAATTATAGAGAATAAGAATTATTGCAGAAGAATTAAAGGATTTTTGCACTGAACTTTGACAGATATTGCAACTTCATGCAGTATCTTTGTAGAAACTTATTGTATTAAGTGTATGAATGGTTTAGGTACCATTGTGGGCCAGGGATTGTATGTAACTTCAGGAAAGAAGTTACCACTGCTCCTCCAGGAACTGAAATCAGTGGGGAGTGATTAAGGCTAGTCACTGAAACTGTAAACAACTCTAGAGAGATGCCCCTCCCTGGGATGACTTGTTTATACTGGTTCAAACTGTGTTTTCCAAAGACCAACAGAAAAAGAGAGAGCCTGTGGTATAAAAAGGCTGAGTTAAAAATGACCCATGCCCTTTTGATTCAGTAAATTGACAAACCTTCTGTCAAGGATGGGGGGTGACTCTTGGCTTACTAAGGCCCCATAAGATTGATGGGTGACCTCTGGTAAGCTTTTAGCATGCATATAGAAAATTGTATTGTTTTAGTGTTTTCTCTGTAATGCTTTTGCCCTAAGAATAAATGTACTTTGCTTTGTGAAGGCTAGTTGGTAACTGGTGTACACTGTTATAGCCTCTGCAGAAAAGATAACTACGGTGCTGGACCCCAGTCAGACCTGCTGGGAAATGACAGTGAGGTGCAGAGGGACTGCAAGTCTAAATCTCTAGTTTGGAGGGAGAGAGGAAGCCTGAAACCTTTAAGTGGGTGCCCTCAAGGAAGACTGAGAGGACTGTCAAAGGTACAGTTAACTCTGAAACTGTGACTAACTTCACCACAGATACCTGTATTCTATTGAGGCAGTTCAAGTGATAGTTTCTCTTTTAATATATTTTTTTTTTTTGCTCTATCACTGGAACCAGTTGGTACATCCAAGAGTTCTGGATGAAGTAGCTAAGCTTCTAACAAAATATGCAATTTCTCATAAAATTAGCTACTTTACCAGATAATTGTGCGGAGGGGACGGTACAAATATTTTATCTGTCTTTCAAAGAAGATATAAGACATGACCACAGGAATTTACAAACCAGGGAGGTTTACTCCAGTGTCAGGTAAACTATTTTGAAAAAATAGAGAATTTATGAAATATCTCAGTTAATATGATCTGATTGAGACAAAGCTGCATAGCTTCTGTAAAGGAAAATCTTGTCTCTCCAATCTACCAGAATTTTTGAAGCATGTCTAAAATAGTGGCTAAAGGAGAATTGATGGATGTAATTTATTTGTACTTTCAAGGAGCTTTTGACAAAATCTCTCTCAAGAAGCTATCCAGGAAAGCAAATAGTCATGGGATGAGAGATAAAATTCTGTCATGGAACTCCCCCAATGCCAACTGGCAAAGGATTCACTGTTTGTAACACTGTTTGACAGGCCTGACAAACTCATTACACCTAACATGCAGCTTTCATAGTATTGATGCAAAACTGGTCATGTGAAGTCTGTAATAAACTCTTAGGTCATACTGATCTTCATAATATTGAGAGATGTATATAAGGATGATATTTAAAGTTGTGTATACGTATGTTTTGGGATCTAAATCAAGACAGGGATGACAAAGCTTTTGAGTCAGAAAAAGGAAGCTGATTCACCCGTCTCTCTGTGTGCTATGTAGATTAAGCATGAAAAACATAATGGCAGTCAAATCTGCATATGGTGCAAACAGGAGTATTTGGAGCCAGCACTCCAGGAAAAATCTTGGGGGTCATATTGACTCTGGGGATAAACTCAATGGACTTTGGGGTATAAGAGGAAGGGGAAGAACACCTTTTTGTCAATCAGTGAGTAAGCAAGAAAGATAGTATTTTTTGCATTCATGAATGTTGGAGCTTAGCCATGTTGGTTAGTGAAGCTGGAAGATTGCTTTAGGTGAGAAACTGCTCTAGACAAGGGTTTTAGTCTATTAAAGTTAAGTTTAGATTCTAAGAAGCATGTTAAACTTTTAGTTTGATATGTAATTATTTCTGTTATCCTTACTATCTCTTAAATCTTAGCCTTTGATAATAAACTTGGCATTGTTTTCAATATAAATATATCTCAGTGCTGTGATGTTATAAAGGACCTGATCCTGAGTTGTACCAGTCAAGCTGTGTGTACAGTCCCCCTAGGGACAACACACCTGGTAATTTCTGTGTGTGTCCAGAGGCTGGATACTATGGGGGATGCTTTCAGAGGGATTCAGGGGTTGGGGTTCACCTATTGTTAACCTGCCAGGCAAAGTGAGGGTAAGTGGCTAACAGACTGCTGGTGGTAGGGAACTGATGCCCAGTTTAGTATCAACAAGTTTCTCTCTTGCTGAGGTGGGGGGAGGGGTGATAACAAAGTGACCCACAGTCCAGGGTGTCCCGAGAAACTGTCACAATGGATTAGAAACCAGACATGGGAAGAGTTGGTTGAAAAATATGCAAAAAAAATCATGGAAAGTGTTAAAAAATTGTCATTTTTTCATCAAACTGATTTTGATAAAATTTTCATACTGACTCCAGCTAAGAGACAGAACACAAAGAGTAGGAACAATCAGTTTTCAACATGGTGAAAGATTAACAGTGGGATCACCCAAGCAACTATACAAGAACTGATGTCTAAAATATTTATTAGTGATCTGGAAAAGGAGTGAACAGGGCAGTAGCAAAATTTTCATATAAACCAAAATGATGACCTTCATTTGTGACAAACAGAAGGTATCACATGTTGGAAGGAATCCTATGAATGGTTCATAGCTATTTCTAGATTCTGAATCAACTTTAATCATTCAGGAAAAAGACCTGAGAAAATTATAAATAGTGAAATACAGAACTCTGCTCAGTATGCAGAAGCAGTCATTAAAAACAACCAAATAAAAGTTGTGGTGAATAGGGAATGGGATGGAAAATAATCCTGAATACAGTATAATGTTGTTAGATAAATCAATGTATACCCTTGGGTAGAATCCTTTGTTCAGTTCTGATTATCTCATCTCAAAAAAAGAGATATAGAAGGGGCCCAGAGAAGGACAATGAAAATAATTTGAGACATGGAAAACTAGATGACCTTCTGAAATCCCTTCCAACCCTGATATTCTATGAAAGGGACCTAGAATGTGGTTGAAGATGGGGACAGAGCCCTGTGTTTCAGAGGAAGAAAAAGATCAGACACAGTTTTTGTCTTCAGTGCATATTGGAATCTACCCAATCTCTTAGGAAGAAGAAGTGGTCTTTGTAGCTTGAAAGTTTGTCTCTTTCACCAACAGAAGTAGGTCCAATAAAATATATTACCTCACCTAGCTTGTCCCTCTGTTAAGAGGTGATTTAATCACACTCGCCAAGTAGCTATATAGAAAAGAGATTTCTTATAGCAGATGGCTCTTTATCAGAAAAAGGTACAATGAGATCCAATGGTTGGAAGCAGATACTAGACAAATTCAGACTAGCAATAAGGTAACAGTTTTAACAGTGAGGGAAATGAACCATTGGAATAACTGACATTGTATAGAAAATATCACGTTATTTAAGGAGGACACTGATTGATGTACAACTCAAAAAGCTGAATTTTAGATCAAGTGATCATAAAATCTATTATTGCCAGTGGTAATAGCTTTTTGCTTCCTAACAGACTGTGGAGCATAAGATGTGACTGAGGATTTTTCCCAATCCCGCATGGGTAGGCAAAGAGGAGAAAGTGCAAGGCGTCTCCACTGCCTGGCACTCCTGGCCAGGGGACAGGCACTACAGCATTTCTTTGGTCATGGCACCAAAGGATTCCTCAGGGCTACAATAACTGTTGCCACTAGTCTCTTGAATGGAGATGGCCAAGGAATGAGCCAATTGCCCTACACCAGTTCACACAGGCCAATATGCCAGGAACAGAGGGGAGCAGTCACTACATTCTTGTAAAAGATGGAGCTGCCATGCTCCCCCTATATCCTGCAGCGATCCCGCTAGGATAATATGCATCTGAACTTCCCCTAAGTGCAGAATTGTATCTTTAGGACACAAAATAGGAATGTAGCAATTCCAATTTAACTAATCTAGTGTCCTGTGTCTGACAGTAGCAAGATTCAGATGCTTTAGAAGATGTAACAAACTCTTCAGGGGACAATTAGCACTAATTTATCTTTGGGGGAAGTTTTTCCTAACCCCAGGCACTGAGTATTGGGTTTATCCCCTGCAGCATCAAGCTAGCTATAGATTTTTTTTTTTATTCTCTCTGTTGTAACAGTACATTTCTCATCATTTTTATAAATAGCTAACACTTTCCTCAACCTTGCTAAGAGCTCAGCATCAGCAATATGTTGTGATAGTGAGTTCTGTGGGTTAATGACACACTGTGTAAAGAAGGAAATAATACTTATGAATTTTGGGGATTTTTGCCTTTTAATTGTATTGTCTGTCATCTTGTCCCTGCATACTGAGAGATGGCAAATATTAGTATTCAATTTATCTCCTCTATAGCATTCATTATTTTACATACCTCTGGCATGTCTCTATATATTTGTCTGTTCTCTAAACAATCACAATCTTTTCAGGTTTCAGAGTAGCAGCCGGGTTAGTCTGTATCCTCAAAAAGAACAGGAGTACTTGTGGCACCTTAGAGACTAACAAATTTATTTGAGCATAAGTTTTCATGGGCTAAACCCCACTTCATCAGATGCATGCCGTGGAAAATACAGTAGGAAGGCGCGCACACACGCACACACACACACACGAAACAATGGGTGTTACCATACACACTATAACAAGAGTGATCAGTTAAGGTGAGCTATTTGCAAACTTGACACCATTAAATTAGGCTTGAATAAAGACTAGGAATTAATGGGTAATTACACAAAGTAAAACTATTTCCCCATGTTTATCCCCCCGCCCCAGTTCCTCACACCTGCTTATCAACTACTGGAAATGGACCATTTTGATTACCACTACAAAAACTTTTTTTCCTCTCCTGCTGGTATTAGCTTACTTTAACTGATCACTCTCATAGAATCAGATCATAGAATATCAGGGTTGGAAGGGACCTCAGGAGGACATCTAGTCCAACCCCCTGCTCAAAGCAGAACCAATCCCCAGATTTTTACCCCAGTTCCCTAAATGGCCCCCTCAAGGATGAACTCACAACCTTGGGTTTAGCAGGCCAGTGCTCAAAGCATTGAGCTATCCCTCCCACTTTGAGGCTACCTGCTTAGCCACCAATAAAAGAATAATTTCAGTTTCACGAACTTCACTGCAGTTTTCCCCTAAGTTTTTTTTTTTTTTTTTTTTTAAATGTCCAGGAGAGCTGGCTGTATTTTAAAGAATCCTTATTGCGGTTGCAGGAACAAACCATCCCGATGTGTAGAAAGAATAGTAAATATGGCAGGCGACCAGCTTGGCTAAACAGTGAAATCCTTGCTGATCTTAAACGCAAAAAAGACACTTACAAGAAGTGGAAGATTGGACAAATGACCAGGGAGGAGTATAAAAATATTGCTCAGGCATGCAGGAGTGAAATCAGGAAGGCCAAATAACACTTGGAGTTGCAGCTAGCAAGAGATGTTAAGAGTAACAAGAAGGGTTTCTTCAGGTATGTTAGCAACAAGAAGAAAGTCAAGGAAAGTGTGGGTCCTTAACTGAATGAGGGAGGCAACCTATTGACCGAGGTTGTGGAAAAAGCTAATGTACTCAATGATTTTTTTTTGCCTCTGTCTTCATGAACAAGGTCAGCTCCCAGACTGCTGCACTGGGCAGCACAGTATGGGGAGAAGGTGACCAGCCCTCTGTAGAGAAAGAAGTGGTTCGGGACTATTTAGAAAAACTGGATGTGCACAAGTCCATGGGGCTGGATGCGCTGCATCTGAGGGTGCTAAAGGAGTTGGCGGATGAGATTGCAGAGCCATTAGCCATTATTTTTGAAAACTCCTGGCGATCGGGGGAGGTCCCGGATGACTGGAAAAAGGCTAATGTAGTGCCCATCTTTAAAAAAGGGAAGGAGGAGGATCTGGGGAACTACAATCTAGTTAGCCTCACCTCAGTCCCTGGAAAAATCATGGAGCCGGTCCTCAAGGAATCAATTATGAAACATTTAGAGGAGAGGAAAGTGATCAGGAACAGTCAGCATGGATTCACCAAGGGGAAGTCGTGCCTGACTAACTTAATTGCCTTCTATGATGAGATAACTGGCTCTGTGGATGAGGGGAAAGCAGTGGATGTGTTATTCCTTGACTTTAGCAAAGCTTTTGATAC
>NC_048298.1:135885346-135944198 GCF_013100865.1 Trachemys scripta elegans
GTCACAGTGGACGAGAAGCTGGATATGAGTCAACAGTGTGCTCTTGTTAGCCTTCTTGGCAACAGCATTTTGGCCTGTATAAGTAGGGGCATTGCCAGCAGATCAAGGAACGTGATCGTTCCCCTTTATTCGACATTGGTGAGGCCTCATCTGGAGTACTGTGTCCAGTTTTGGGCCCCACTCTACAAGAAGGATGTGGAAAAATTGGAAAGAGTCCAGCGAAGGGCAACAAAAATGATTAGGGGTCTGGAGCACATGACTTATGAGGAGAGGCTGAGGGAACTGGGATTGTTTAGTCTCCAGAAGAGAAGAATGAGGGGGGATTTGATAGCAGCCTTCAACTACCTGAAGGGGGGTTCCAAAGAGGATGGAGCTCGGCTGTTCTCAGTGGTGGCAGATGACAGAACAAGGAGCAATGGTCTCAAGTTGCAGTGGGGGAGGTCTAGGTTGGCTATTAGGAAACACTATTTCACTAGGAGGGTGGTGAAGCACTGGAATGCGTTACCTAGGGAGGTGGTGGAATCTCCTTCCTTGGAGGTTTTTAAGGCCCAGCTTGACAAAGACCTGGCTGGGATGATTTAGTCGGGAATTCGTCCTGCTTTGAGCAGGGGGTTGGACCCTTCCAACCCTGATATTCTATGACCTGTTCAGAATCTTGTATATAGGTACCTTAATTCTGAAATAGGTACAGGTTCAACTTAGCATCTGTACTCTAGATCCCTTTGAATATATGAGGTTTGCCAACATTGTGAAAACAATTTCAGTGCAGTCTCACTGTAGTGTTCACCTAGGTTACAATTATTTTTTTTAAAATGTTCCCACTTACATGGCTTTAATGATCTAGGCTGCAGATGTATTAGATATATTTAAAATGTTTTCTCCATCCATTAGATAATCCATTAGAGGATTATCATAAATATAAATTAAACAGTATATTTTGACCATACAAGCATTTTCTTTCTGGCTTTAAAATCAAGTATTTCTGGTTTTGATATTAGAAAATTGATACAAGAGTTATCTCAGGGACCACAGTCCCCAGGTTCCTGTGGTTACAGTTCTTGTGGTTATCCTGAGGTGCAAAAGCTAAGTAAAGAGAGGCACCTGGTTAGAATGTTTCTGGCTGCACCCATTACATCTATCTTATCACTTTGGTGGCAAAAACACATACCCTCTATAGGTCCAGAATGAAAGAATTAAGAGAAATGCAGTCTCTTATTGCCTGGATTAGCTAAACATCTGAGCTATACGGGGGGTGGGGAGAGAGAGGGCAGGGTAATGGTTGGCTGAATGGGATTAACTGCTTCTTAAAAAAAAAAAATAGACAGAATTTCTACAGAAAGAGTGGTGTCAGCAGAAGGTAGGGTCATTGCACTGCTCACAGTCCCAGTTTCAAATAAAGCTTAGTGAATACAGTAACTCCTCACTTAAAGTCGTCCCAGTTAACGGTGTTTCATTGTTACATTGCTGATCAATTAGGGAACATGCTTGATTAAAGTTGTGCAATGCTCACTTCTAACGTTGTTTGGCAGCCACCTGCTTTGTCCACTGCTTGCAGGAAGAGCAGCCCGTTGCAGCTAGCTGGTGGGGGCTTGGAACCAGGGTAGACCGGCAGCCACCCTACCAGCTCCCCCTATCAGTTCCCCGCTCCCCTAAGTTCCCTGTGCAGCAGCTACCTGCAGTTCAGCTGTATACCTCCCCCACTGCAATGTTCTGCTCCTGCCCTCTGCCTTGGAGCTGCTCCCCAAGACTCCTGCTTGCTGTGCAGGGGGGAGGGAAGGAAGAGAGGCTAATGTCAGGTAATCCTCCTCCCCCTTGCTCCTGCACCCCGCTTATCCCATCTTCCATAGAGCAGGGTCCAGGACGGAGGGAGCTTGCAGCAGCTGAGACCAGCAAGCTGATCTAATTATCAAGGCAGTTTACTTAAAGGGGAAATGTGCATTTCTCTCTCACACATACCCCCTCCCTCCATTCCTGCTGCCTTGTAGAGTGAGAGAGTTAACCCTTGAGGGCTCAGCCAATTGCTAGTTCATCGTTTAGCAGGAAGGGAAATATCCCACCCTCTGACTCCTCCACCTCAACCAAGCTTCACAATTATCATCACTGTACCAGTATTAAATTGTTTGTTTAAAACTTACACACATACAGTCGTTTTTGTCTGGTGAAAAAAATTTCCCTGGAACCTAACCCCCTCATTTACATTAATTCTTATGGGGAAATTGGATTTGCTTAACATCGTTTCGCTTAAAGTCGCATTTTTCAGGAACATAACTACAACGTTAAGTGAGGAGTTACTGTAATGGATATTTTGGTGCAGGGACTGAAAAGCAAAAATAAATAAATCCAATTTGATTTCAACCAAAACTATTTTTCATAACTCTCATGTAGAATCGTGAAACTCAAAACAAAAAATGAACTGAATTGACCACATTTGATTTCTTACTTCCTGTTCATTTGGTCAACTCTATAATTTTTTTTGGTTTTTTTGTTTGTTTGTTTGTTTTTCATTTTGATTTGGCTGTTTTGGGGTGTTTTTACTTCCTTTTCTGTGTGTGGGGTTTTTTTTTCTTAATTAGCCAATTCTGATTTTGATATGAGAAGACGAAATTATACATTTTGGAATGGTCAAAAGGAAATATTTTCTCTTTTTCTAAATTACTTTGTCACTTTTTTCTCAGCCAAAACTGTCCCAAATTCGCCAAAAGTTTCAGAGCATCAAATATGCATTTTTGGCAAAAAACGATTCTGTTGAGAAAATTTCACCTAGCTCTAGTTTATGAAGGCTTACAATGAAAATGGATAAGGCAGTCAAAGTGTGGGAGAAAAGACAGAGTATCATCCTTGTTGTATATTTGGGAAATGCCTTCATTCACACAGGAAATCTGTGTAGCTGTGTTTAGTGTTTGAAGAAGGGCTACAGCCAGGTCCGTGCATTTCAGCATATCCCTGCAGAGTTTTAAGGCAAGTCTGTAGTAATTTTTAGTTAATTGAGCATTCAGTTTGAAAAACAGGTCCTATACTAGGAGTATGTAGCTTTCTGTCATCTGCCTATGGCTAGGAGGCATTGTCCATAAGGGTGACTAACATATTTTATGTACCATAAGGTTGCCAAATTTCTAATGGCACAAAACCGAACACCCCTGCCCCACCCCTTCTCCAAGGCCCCGCTCACTTCACACACACACCCCTTCCTCCGTCACTCACTCTCCTCCAACCTCACTCACTTTCACCAGGCTGGGACAGGGGGTTAGGATGTGGGTGGGGGGGGAGGGAAGGGGAAGGGCTTTAGCTAGGGGCGTGGGCTCTGGTGTGGGTCTGGGGATGGAGGTTTGGGGTGCAGGAGGGGTCTCAGGGCTGGGGCAGGGAGTTGGGGTGTGGGAGGGAGTTTGGTGTGTGGGGTCCCAGCGGCACTTACCGTGGCTCCCAGGAAGCAGCCACCAGGACCCTGCGTCCTCTAGGCGTGTGGGCAGCCAGGAAGGCACTGTCTGCTGCCCTCCCACCCATAGGCGCCACCCCTGCAGCTCCTATTGGTCGCAGTTCTCGGTCAATGGGAGCTGCAGAGCTGGCACTTGGGGCCAGGGCAGCACATGGAGCCTCCCTGGCCACATGTGCACATAGGGGCCACAGGGATCTAGTGGACGCTTCTGAGAGCCATGCAGAGCCGGGGCAGGTAAGGAGCCTGCCTTAGTCCCGGCCCCTGATGCACCACCACCTGGACTTTTAACAGCTTGGACAGTAGTGCAGACCGGATCTGCCAAGGTCCCTTTTCAACCATGCATTTCAGTCGAAAACTGCGGATTGCAGTGGAGCCTAAAAACGGAACTCAGGAACCTCAGTTTGGGGCTGAGGTGCCTATGTAGCTTTATGGATATGGGCCTAAGGCCCTGTCTACACTAGGAAAAAATTGGACCCATAATATTCCACCAGTGCACCTCCAGTGGTAATATCAGTGGTAGGATCTGTAATAGAGAGGGTCCAGCTGTTTCCCTGGATATCATCTAACCCTACCACATGATGGTAAAATGTCTGCACCATTCCTAAACTGGAGCTTCTATAACAGCTTTCATTGCTGGAGCTGCTCTGGTGGAGAATTATAAGTTTGAATTGTAGCCTAGGGGAAAACTGCACTAAAGCTGTTGTGACACTGAACAGAAGCTGTTCTCTTGCGGGAGGCAAAGTTCCTACACTCATGAAAAGGACCTAGAGCACTGACAGAGGATGGAGATAGGGCCACATCCCTTCGCTTCAAAGGGATCTTTCTAAAAGATGTACTATAGCTCAGACAGAACTTATGGGCTTTGTGCCAAAATGAATATTGGAAATCCTATGGCCTGTGTTGTGCAGGAGTCAGACTAGATAGTCACAATGAGCTCCAGTTTCCTTAAAATCTAGGAATCTATGGAGGAGCAGGAAGAGGCATTTATAGACACAGCAGACACATGAAAATATGCTTTACTTCAGCACAACCCTGTGTAATGTAGAACTAAACAAGCTGAATTTTAGTTCCAGTGACTGTCTAATATATTGTAAATGCCAATGGAAATGGTTTAGTGCTTCCTTCCCCTCTTTCTGCCTCACTTCCCCATCTCCAAAAAGGGGAGAAAAGTATTTCCTTTCTCTCACCTTTTGTCTGTTCTATTTGAACTGTACATTCTTCTGGGCAGGGTTTGGCATATGGAACCCTAGGTGCTATCATCATGAAACTAGTAACGTGGTTGGCCCCCGCCTCCGAAATACTTTGTATTTGCCAGACTGTGTCAAAGGAAGACAAGGTGGAGAGGTAATATCTTCTACTGGACCAACTTCTGCTGGTGACAGAAAGAACACTGTGTTCTGCCATGCTGGAGCTGGTCTGAACAGCAGGTAAAGCTGTTGCAGAGGTTTCTGTTTAACTGGAATTTTAAATCTTTATTTCATAATCTTAATGGCNAGCGGAATCAGCACAGAAATCCTCCAGCAAAAACAAGGAAGTCAAAATTGATAATCCTGATAGTTCTAAAGTAACAAACAAGCAGTAAAAAGCCACTACGAACCCTTTCAGGGCTTATAGTTATTTTAATAGTTTAAAAACATACAAGAAAATAATATGTAACTTGAAAAATTATTCAACCATATCTGCCAGTGGCGCCACCTAAGAATGTGATGAGTGCTTAGGGATTTTCTGTGTTCATATCTGACCAATGAATTATGTGCACAGGGTCTCCACAGTCCCACCAGCCCCAATTAGTTTCCATCCAGTGAGGCCTGTAATTACTTGAAAGTGACCCTGATGCTGCCTGCTGTTAGTAGATCACACTTGGACTCCAGGTTATGGCTCAAACCACCTGCAAACTTCCAATGCGTGTGACCCAGGTGTAATTGGAGAGTGGGGCCACTTAGACTAGAGGGTCAACCCATAATGCTTATTTAAATCTCAAAACGATGTAAAAAGCAGGACAACTCTTTTCCCCCCTTTTGTCTGTCACCTATAAAGACCTAGTTAGTGGGGATGTAGAGTTAAGCTAAAAGGAGCTCTTAGGCCAAAGAATATAATAGTCATGCTATCAGAGCATTCACAATATTGAAGACTAGTGTTAAGAGAGAGAAAGGGGTTAGTTTTTAACCTCATTCCCCCCTATACCTCAAAGCAGAAAGAGACATACCTTTTAAGTTTCACATTCATAGAACTGCTGATTCACCAAAGCACTTAAGCATGTGCTTAACTTTAATTACACACTAATGTTTCATGGAGGTCAATGGGATTTAAGCATGTGTCTAAAATTAAGCTTTGTTGAACAAGGATGCTTTGCTGGAGCTATTCAGGTGCAGAGAATGGCTACTAGGATGATCCGAGGAATGGAAAACCTACCTTATGAGAGGAGACTCAAAGAGCTTGGCTTGTTTAGCCTAACCAAGTGAAGGCTGAGGGGAGATATGATTGTTCTCTATAAACACATTCGAGGGATAAATACCAGGGAGGGAGAGGAGAGTTCAGCGCCAATATGAAAACAAGAACAAATGGATATAAACTGGCCATCAACAAGTTTAGGCATGAAATTAGATGAAGGTTTCTAACCATCAGAGGAGTGAAGTTCTGGAACAGCCTTCCAAGGGGAGTAGTGGGGGCAAAAAACCTAACTGTCTTCAAGACTGGACTTGATAAGTTTATGGAGGGGATGGTATAATGGGACTGCCTACAATGGCATGTAGCCGACCTGTGACTGCTAGCAGCAA
The DNA here is from genome assembly GCF_013100865.1 of Trachemys scripta elegans. Lineage (NCBI taxonomy): Eukaryota > Metazoa > Chordata > Testudines > Emydidae > Trachemys > Trachemys scripta. The sequence continues at coordinate 135,891,557 of NC_048298.1, forward strand.
ACATTTCCAATGGTGGGTGATGGGACACTAGATGGGGAGGGCTCTGAGTTACTACAACGAATTATTTCCCAGGTGTCTGGCTGGTGTGTCTTGCTCACACACTCAGGGTCTAACTGACCACCATATTTGGGGTCTGGAAGGAATTTTCTCCCGGGTCAGACTGGCAGAGACCCTGGGGGTTTTCGCCGCCTTCTGCAGCATGGGGTCACTTGCAGGTGTAAACTAGTGTAAATGGTGGGTTCTCTGTAACCTGAAATCTTTACGTCATGATTTGACGACTTCAGTAACTCAGCCAGAGGCTAGGGGTCTATTACAGGAGTGGGTGGGTGAGGTTCTGTGGCTTGCAATGAGCAGGACGTCAGATTAGATGATCATGATGGTCCCTTCTGGGCTTAAAGTCTATGAGTCTACACAAGCTAATGATTAGCCCAAGGAAATTAAACAAAGAAAACTACCTTATGGTTCAGTGTCACAAAGTCAAGGCTGGCAATTTCATCTTATGAATATAGAAATTCAAAAGTTAATTTTCTCATAGGTCACTGAAATCCCCCACATAGCGCATATACAGTATCTCTGATTACTAGATAGTTTAACTATTCACCTTCATAAATATTCTATGTGTGAAATAACAGTAAATGTCCCTGTGGAAACATTAATATTTGAATTTTCTGATTTATGTGTTTAACTTGTCACCCATAATATTACATTAATGTCAATTATTTTTTACATGTAATATCCTCTTGGTGAGGTTTAAACATGCACATAGCTGAACGAATGAAGCAAAAGTTGTCATCTGGAAAGTGGCACTCACAGAAAGTGATTAGAACAGCCAGCAAAACCAGTGTGATAAGCCCCAGGACTAGCGCAACATAGAACCAGATTGAACACTGGGAGCCAGGACCTGCAAAAAAGAAAAACAAAAGAGTTGCTTTGGAGGAAATTGCAATTTAAGCCCTCACATGGGTAGCATGTTCATTGCCACATTGGCTTCAGATATCGGTCAGTTTCTAACCAGGTGCTGAGATAGAAATTGACAGTCTAAAAATAATTCTAAGTGAAAGGAAACATCTTTACTTGTTAGCATTTTACACCCACTTTGCACAGGTGTAAATGGAGACACACAGGGCAAGATAGGGGAGAATCAGACTCTGGGACAAGGACCTTAGAGTGAATGTTTCCCAGGATGACTGGGACCCCAAGGAACTCAATTGCTTCCTATAACAGGATCATAGCATTGGTAGCGGAAGGGAATGCTGTAAATGTCACAGATCATAAAATACTACATGAAAATTCATTCAGCCCATATGATGAGGACCATCCACACATAGCTTTCTTCCATGTAGTGGGAAGGGGAAGGGATCAGTTGTTTCTGTGGCACTGGGGTTCCACTGTGATTTTTGGCAAGTTGGATGCAGGGCTGTTCGCACGCCAGTGCCAAACAGATTACTTGAAAAAGGTAACAGCCCCAGGTTGAACCACCCTTCCTGTTGCCCCCTCTGGAGTGAATCGCTGCCCTTTTAGGCAAGTCCTAGTAATGAAGTACCAATGGAACCACACATCCAGAGAACTAGGGAATGGTATACAGGAGAGGACAAGGACCTTAATACCCTGAACCTATGCCACAGACAGAGATCCTGAGATATGCATCGAGTAGTGGGCTCTGGGGGAATGAATTCTCTTCTTTTTCCCCTGGGGGGTAAACTTGCCATCCCACCAATAGGACACCTTAGGAAAATCTCCATGAAGAGTTGCTGTGGAGTTTTCCACCCCTAATATCTAACCCTCGTTTCTTCAGAGGATGTGCTGTGGGGTCACTGTCATTTGGACTGAAAACTGGTTCATATGACTATATAGAAAGGATAATGGTCCCACACCAAAGTCTTTGTTAAAGTGCAGCTGAGGTTGAAGGTTCATATCAGAGTATTGAGAGTCCTGCATTTAGGATGGAAGAATCCCATGCACTGCTACAGACTAGGGACCAAGTGGCTAGGCAGCAGTTCTGCAGAAAAGGACCTAGAGGTTACAGTGGACGAGAAGCTGGATATGAGTCAACAGTGTGCCCTTGTTGCCAAGAAGGCTAACAGCGTTTTGGGCTGTATACGTAGGAGCATTGCCAGCAGATCAAGGGATGTGATCATTCCCCTCTATTTGGCACTGGTGAGGCCTCCTCTGGAGTATTGTGTCCAGTTTTGGGCCCCACACTACAAGAAGGATGTGGAAAAATTGGAAAGAGTGCAGCAGAGGGCAACAAAAATGATTAGGAGATTGGAGCACATGATTTATGAGGAGAGGCTGAGGGAACTGGGATTATTTAGTCTGCAGAAGAGAAGAGTGAGGGGGGATTTGATAACTGCTTTCAATTACCTGGAAGGGGGTTCCAAAGAGGATGGATCTAGACTGTTCTCAGTGGTACCAGATGACAGAACAAGGAATAATGGTCTCAAGTTGCAGTGGGGGCAGGAGTGCGGCCAGCTTTTTTGCCGCCCTAGGCGGCGGAAGGTCCCACCCTCGAAATGCCGCCCCCGACAGAGGTGGCAGAAGGTCCTGCCCCCAAAATACCTCCGATGACCGGAGCGGCCAAAGATCCGGCTGCCGTGGTCGCCGCCCCCCAAAGGTTAGCACCCTAGGCAACCACCTAGGTCACCTAATGGGTTGCGCCAGCCTTGAGTGGGGGAGGTTTAGTTGGATATTAGGAAAAAAATTTTCACTAGGAGGGTGGTGAAGCACTGAAATAGGTTACCTAGGGAGGTGGTGGAATCCCCTTCCTTAGAGGTTTTTAAGGTCAGGCTTGACAAAGCCCTGGCTAGGATGATTTAGTTGGGGATTGGTCCTGCTTTGAACAGGGGGTTGGACTAGATGACCTCCTGAGGCCCCTTCCAACCCTGATATTCTATGATTCCATGATTCTAAAGGGGGCACTCACCTCTTGAGCACCTCTGAGCAGCTTGGTGTGGTACCACAGCCCTTTCCTCACCCCTGGTGCTCCCTGCAGCCTGCAGGACAACCTTGATGGGTTTTCAGTGGTTTGGCCTTCTGGCCAAGTCACAAAATTGAAATGAACCCCTTGTGGGGTATTAAAGATTCCAGTAAACAAACAGGCTATTTGCCCTCACTAGGATCTTCAACCTGGCTCTGGGCCCTTTACATCATTCAGGCTCGCAACTGAGCCCTGCCCCCTTCTTGGGGCTTACACTACTTTATCTGTGGCTGGTGGAGGAACCCAGGCCACCCACTGCTCTGGTTTCCAGCCCAGGGATCCTACACACAGCAGCCATGTATCGCTCCCCTCAGTCCTTCATTGCTGTTTTCTTGGGCCTCTTCCCACCTTGCCCCTTTATCTCCAGCCCTATCTCAGGTCCAGCATCCCCAGGTCCTTCTCCCTCTCTGATCCCAGCTATGCAAATTCAGCCCAGCATGAATGCTGTCTGATTGCTGGGCTACTTCAGCCAGGTACAAACCCACTTCTTCCCTCCTCCTCTCCCAGCCAGGAGCTAAACTGCTAAAGCCAGACAGCCCTTTTTATTTGGGCCAGCATGGCCCCTGATTGGCTATTATTAGCCCCTTTGGCCTTGGAGGACCAGGTCTCTGTGGTTTCCAAAATGGCTGCTCCAGAGAGTCCTCTTTAGGCAAGTTTGTAGAAGTCACCTTCAGTACTGTTCTTCTCCCAGCTTGTTACTTCTTGGGGTGGGGGTAGTAGGACTGTGGGGGACACAATGACCGAATACACCCTGTCACAGTATGTCCACCTTACAAGAGTGTTCTAGTTATAACACAAACCCAAAGATTAGAAACCCAGGAAATTCAGGGTTGAGGTTGTATTCCCACAACAAGCCACAGAGTCACACTCAGATAACCACCAGGCCTCTAGCCCTGCCTCCTTAGAGTGTCACAATGTAGTATTCTCATAATGTTCACTTTGTAGTTCAGTTTAAAGTATTCTGTGAGCCATCTGACCTGCACTCAGTGCTGTTCAGGACTAGGAGGTGGGGTAAAGATGGCTTACAATACAAATAGTAGGTGAAACTCTGCGTATAAAATGGTCTCACCAGGGTAACTGTGGCCACTCAGGTACTGGGAGTGTCACTGCAATGGAGCAAATGAGTTGTGATTTTGATAAGATTGCATAATAAACAAGGTGCTTAGATGCCTAGAGTCAGAATGGCAGTAAACCAAACCCCAGTCCAATACATTATATTGATTAATTTGTGAATGTTCTCATTAAAAATCTGTTTTATTTTAAGGCACTTCCCTCCTCCCATTTTTCAGAAACAGAGCACAAAAGAATTTCAGAAAATGCTAGTTTAAACTACTTTTGAAACAGCATTCACCACAGAGCTGTTGCAGGGCTCATTAAGCCAGTGAATAGACATGACACCATTTAAAATGTTGAAATAATTTCTATACATGATTTATAATGTAGAGATTCTCAGCAATATTGTTTTAACAGTTTTCTAACATAATAAAGAATAAATCTCTAATAACTAAAAATGCCACCCCAACAAATACCCACAATACCAGAAGGAGAAGTCTCTGATCTGCTGGTCCTTTCAGATTTACGATGCACACGCAGTTCAGCATATGTGATTCCTGTAAGGAGCAAGGAAATGCTGACAATGTTGGATATGTGAACCATTAAACAGAGACATCATTACAAGAATCAGTCTATCTGCAAAGTGCACATGTTCCCTACGGTGCTGGCTCGGCTTCATTACTGCTAAAAACAATGGGCTAGATTATACCTGAGACTACACGTCTATGCAGAGGAGTAATGGGGGAGTAAGAATCTGCCTTACACCCCTGCATGAACTACCTGAATCTTGGAACAGTTGGATAAGCAGTGTGTGTGTGCGGGGGGGGGGGGGGAGAATGGGTGGATCCTTGGCTGTGCCCACAACAAACTGGCTGACACAGTTGAGTCAACTCAGGAGGAGTCACAAATTGTGCTGGTATACGCCAGCATAAAATTACCATCCCCTTGGAGTAAGGGAGAAGCAGAGAGGGAATTGTGCCTCAGAGAAGTGTCTGTGAGACATCATAGCTCCCCGGGCTACTCCTGGTAGTTTATGCACCAACCTTTGTGCAGGGCTATGTCACTAGTGGGTATTAGACACTGAATATTACACTAATCCAATGTCAGGGACTAGATAGATTAAGTAGAGGCGGTCAAACATTGATTGTCAAAACATTTTTTCAGTGAGAAATGGGTTTCTGAAATTTCAGTTTTTGTCAAAAGATTTCAAGTGTCTATTAAAAAATGAACCTCACAAAACTAAATATTTTTCTTTTTTTGCCAACAAACACCTCCTCCCCTCCCCTGCCAAAATTGCAAAACATTTTGACAAAAAGGTTTTGTTTTCTCTGAAATCTTTTGTGGAAACAAAATACATTTTTTCAACTAGGTCTAATATTAGGTTCTGTCCAGGAAAATTCAATACCAAAAAAACCCACACATGATTAGCCCATGCTATCATAAATAATGAGTTTAAATTTAATACTTCTTTAATCTAAAGCATTTGCTTCCAATCCATGTAGACTGAGAGATATCAAATCTTATCATGGGGTGATCTCGGTACCTTTTTGCTTTGCTCCTTGTCCCAGCTCCCCGTCCTCTCCCTACACTCCAATTCAGAGCTGAATTTGGTGGCAACTATCTTGAAAAGAACCAATAAATATGTACACTTACAGCTTGAAACTGTAACTATAAAATGTTATGGAGCGTCAAACCCTAACTGTAGAGTCGCCTGAGATATTAGCTGCTGAAACTTAAGCAGGAGATTAAAATGGTAGCCAAAATAACTCAACTTTAAAGCATGCATGTACCTCAGTTATTAATCATTATTTCAACATTTTGCTGGGTCACCAGATGTTACCTTGGTAAAACATCTTACTAGTTTTACAGAAGATAATATTTGCATCGTTGCCCCACACAGGAAAGGGTGAGATATAAGATGAGGCTTGTGTTGCTGCTGTCATGGGTAGTTTATGGTTTTTATAAGAATACTGTGAATTTAAAGTGTGGTTCCACTTCTGAATAAAAAATGCTGGTTGATGACAAAATAAATTCTTGTTTTTTTGCAGAGCCAACACAACAAAGAGGGAGGTTCCTGCTGTTTATTCCTTTCTGTGTAACATCAAGAGAATAGTTATCTAATTCCAATCAATTACACATGTGAAAACCATTGATTATAATGTGAGTGCACAAGTGTTGCTGAGGGCAGAATTTGATCAGCAGAACTGGTAATGGTGCATGAGAAGGAAAGGTAATGATGCATGACCTTCAGATAACCAGTCTAGCAGTTTGGATGTTTTTTCTAACACATTTGATCTGTAGAGTGTTTAATCTGAACTATTCAGACTTTTTACAAAGGTAAATATCACAAGAAAAATATTGGGAAAATGGTTAATAAATGAGGCACATCTACGCTATTAGGTCCCCTGTGTTGTGACTCAGTGGGTGTACAGACATTTTGCTGTTTGTTTTATTCTTTCTTAATTGATTAGTCCAATAAAATGTAGAAAATATGCACATTTATATTTATTATAAATAACTGTAATTAATTTTTTTCCTTCAAAAAAAAAGTGCAGTTAAGGATGTTTTTCAAATGCTATTGGTCCCAGAAGAATTATACAGATATAATTATTGTACAGAAGAGATTACTCTGATAGTGTTTGCAAGAAGACATTGTTCAAATATATATTTTACTTAAAATCTGAATATTGTTTTATGGTAAAGAAATAATGGAGGCTTGTAAATTTTAAAATTCAGTTGCTGTATAAATAGGAAAACTCATTTAACCATATTGACTTAGAAAAGCTGTAAATATATAAAAAAAATCCCTCCATCCCCAAATAAATACACATTACTTTTTTTAAATATTAAACACAACTTATCTGGCTGTATGAAAAAAAGTGACTCTGTATCATGGAAACAGAATTTTTCCCAAATAAGTTCATTGCCTGTATTTAAAGAAATCTACATAAAAGAACATTGAAGTTAGAATGCGAAGCCCTCAGAAATCAGCAGATGGCAAAGTCCAGGTTACCCCTGCAACCTGAATTCTACCAGCTACAAACATATCCTTATGTGGCATATAAAAGAACCCTATCTCACTAGATACAGATCTTCACAGATCATATGCCACATATTAAAAGTGAAATTCCGCTCAACTATGTTATACATGTATATGCAAATCCAATGGAGTACTGAGATATTTTTTTCTATTAAATGGAAATTTCTAGTCAGTGTATATACAGAAACATATGGAGTGTCAATGCAACTTTGGCAGATCCTTAGTTTTGTAGATTCATAGATTTTTAAACCAGAAGGTAGCATTATGATCATCTAGGCTCATCTCCTATATAACACTGGCCATATAATTTCACATATTAATTCCTGTATCAAAGCCCATATCTTGTGGTTGAGCTAGCATATTTTTAGAAAGACATCCAATCTTGATCTAGAGACTTCAAGTGATGGAAAATCCACCACAGCTCTTGGTAAATTGTTTCAATGGTTAACACCCTCACTGTTTAAAATCTGCACGTTATTTCTGGTCTCAATTTAACCAGCTTAAACTTTAAGCCATTGGATCTTATTATGCCTTTGTCAGATACAATAAAAGGCCGTCTATTGTCAGAAATCTTCTCCCCATGTACTTGTATACCAGATCAAGTCGTACTTAGCCTTTTCTTGCATAAACTAAGTAGATTGAACTTTCTAAGTGTTTCACTGTAAGGCAGGTTTTCCAGACCTCAGATTATTCTTGTAGTTCTTTTCTTAACACTTTCCAAATTTTCAACATTCTTCTTAAAATGTGGACATCAGAATTGGACACTGTATTCCAGTAATGGTCTTACCAATGCTGTAAAAAGAGATAATATTATTTCCCAACATCTACTCAACATTCCCCTGCTTACACATCCAAGAATAGTATTGGTCCTCTTAGCCACAGCATCTCACTGGGTGCTCATGTTCAGCTGGTCATCTACCATTACCCGTATAAGTCTTTCTCAGAATCACTGCTTTCCATAAATTTGTTAGTCTCTAAGGTGCCACAAGTACTCCTCGTTCTTTTTGCTGATACAGACTAACAAGGCTACCACTCTGAAACCTGTCATCCTGAAGGATGAACTACATTATTTGTTCCTAAATGTATGACTTTGTATTTGACTGTATTAAACACATGAGCCCAGATAAAGTTATTTAGGTGCCTAATTCCCACAGATTTCAATGGGAATTAGAAACAGCTAAATATCTTTTAGGCTATTGGACACATTGTTCAAATGCATTCAGCTTATCAAGTCATCCAGATTAGTTTTTAATTATGCGGACAGTTATTATTCACCACTCCACAAATGTGTGTCACTTGCAACCTTTACCAGGGATGATTTTATATTTTCTCCCAGATCATTGACAAATATATTGAACAGCATTGTGCCAAGAACAGATCTTTGGGGCACCTCACTAGAACCCTCCCCCACTTTGGATTATCATATAGCAAAAAACACCGTGCATGCAAAATACATTTTTTAAAACCCTCATAACTTGGCCAAACCAAAACCAATTTTCATCAAACAACTATGTCCCTTCCAAATTTCAGGTTTCCTCCATCTTCTAATGAGTCACAAAAGGTGTTTAAAAAAAATTGTTTGCAGAAAATCTCCATTTTCTTCCACCTTTTTTTTGCACTTAAAAATGGCTCACCTCTTTTCTTTTCTGTTCTTTTCTTTTCTTTCTTTTTCTCAAACTTTCAAAAAAATTTCCTTCTTGACTGAGAGCTTGTGTACCAAATGTCAGCCAAAATATTAAAACTTTAGGGTAGGGATAATTGAACTTAGTAGCACACATTCTGATTCAAATCTTAGCATATACTAAATTGATTCAGAATTGGCTAACAGAAAGATCTCTAAAAGTAGTTGTAAATGGGGAATGACCATCAAATGGAAGTGTTCTGCAAGATTGCTACTTGGCCTGACACTATTCAATATTTTTATCAATGACTTAGAAGTAAAATTGAGGGAACGGTAAATAATGATGAAGCAGTCATACATAGAGATCTGGATTGCTTGGTAAAATAGACCCATGCAAATAAAATGTGTTTTAGTACACTCAAATGCAAGTTCATAAATCTAGGAACAAAGAATATAGGCCATACCCACACAGCAATTCTGAAAAAGATTTAGGGGTCAGTAGACAAGCAATTCAACATGAGCTCCCAGGGCAATGCAGTGCGGGAAAGGACTAATACTATCCTTGCATGTATAAACTGGGGAGTATTGGGTAGGAATAAAGAGGTGACTTTACCTCTGAGTACAGGATTGGGAAGCTCACCACTGGAATACTGCATCTAGTTCTGGTGTCCACATTATAAAAAGGATATTGAAAAATTGTAGAGGATGCAGAGAAGAGCCACAAAAATTATTCAAGGGCTGGAGAAAATGCCTTACAATTAGAAACTTAAAGAGCTCTATCTGTTCTTCTCACAAAGATGACTGAGAGGTGACTTGATTACAATGTATAAGAACCTTTATAGGAAGAAAATATTAAAGGGCTCTTTAATTTAGCAAAGAAAGGCATAATAGGAACCAATGACTGGAAGCTGAAGCCAGAAAAAGTTAAATTAGAAATAAGGCCCAATTTTTTGTAACAGTGAGGGCAATTAATCACTAGAACAAACTACTAATGGAAGTGGTGGATTCTCCATCTTTTTCTTCATATCAAAACTGGATGCCTTTTGGTAGACAAGGAGTTATTCAGCTCCATAGAGGAGTAACTGGTTGAAATTCTATGGCTTATGTTATATAGGAAGTCAGACTAATAATAACTTAGCCCTGTAGCATATATTATCGCTATTCTAATTGTACATGCAATTAAGATAAATAAATGAAATGAAATTTAAATGATGAGAAATAGTTTTTGTAAATATATATCAAAATATTTTTCCTACCATTCATTTACATTAAATCAGAGCTCAACAATCAAGAATCAAACTAGATAGTAAATATATTATTTATTCTAATAATACAGACTGTAAAATTATTACGTCGTTGGTTGCTAATATAATTAATTAATAGCTATTGTATCCTGAAAACATTATGAAATAGCCAATTACTCTGAACACTATGTATTTCATATTTACTTTTAATCATTGTAACATATGTTAGTGGCAGTCCATAATTTTCACAAAATGTACTGAAGAATTCATCAATTGTTTTCAAGTGCTGGGAATATTATTCACAAAGAAATATTATCAATGTCAGCTCTTTTCCCCTAATATCCACTTAAACTTTTGTCTTTTATGATAAGTGTATGATATGTTAACAGATTTGATAGTTTGGTTATGGGAAAGTCATTATTTAAAAACCAAATATAAAAGAACTGTGGTCAAATGGGGTCCATTTGATGCCTTCCTTGCAGCAGCAGTGGCTGAACTTTCAACTGTCTTTTGTGATTTTGGGGGGATTATATGCAACCATTTTGCCAGAATTAGCACATTGCAGACATGGTCAAATGCAATAATTGGCCTTTCAGGCTAGCTAATTCTTCAGCTCATGGCTTACTTAAGCCATGGTAACCCTGTGATCAGACTACGACATTTAAAAAATAAACTATTGTTCTGCTAATTTATAATTTAGCAAAAAGTGTATTTTATTCTGTTATTAGAAACTCTGGGCCAGATCCTCAGCAGGGGTAAATGAGCATAACAATGCTGATTTCAATAAAGCTTTGCTGATTGATATCTTCTAAGGATCAGGCACACTGTGTGTGCAATTTTCTCCCCACTGACAAAATGTCATGACAATTATTTAAAGCTTTTTGAAATGGCATTTTTTAAAGAAAAGACAACATGCAAATATTAATCTGATATTTTTAAGAATATTTTACCTGGATTCGAAGTCGGAGGAGCAATATATGCTCTTTCCCTGGGTAAAATCTTTACATCTGTGTATGTGACCTGGTTTGCCATTGGTGATAAAAGTCTGTCTGAGTGTTGGAAACAGTTGCTTAACAGAGTGGGTTATATCCTGCATTAATCTCACCTGCCTCCACAGACACATACACACACACACACACACACACAGCATGATGGGTCTAGGGAAGGTTAAAAAAAAAAGTTATTTCTGTTAAATGTGGCTTCACAGCTTCCTCTCATTAGGCACTTTTCAGCCATCATTCTGCCTCTTGCAATGTGAGATCTTGCCTTTGGGATAAAACATAAATGACTAAAAGTAGAAAAGGTTTGGGGGGGTTTTGGTCTTGGGAAAACACTTTTTTTTGGCACCATGTAATAAATTGTCTAAGGACTTATCTACACAAGAAAGGACTTGTCTACACACAAAAGTAGTACTACTTTAATTATATTTGTCTGTATTTGTGCAAGTTTCTTCATGAGGTTGATAGATTTCCATTCCATACGGCTAAATGCAGTGTCTTGCATGGTGTCAAGTATCAGAGGGGTAGCCGTGTTAGTCTGAATCTGTAAAAAGCAACAGAGAGTCCTGTGGCACCTTTAAGACTAACAGAATCTGTTAGTCTTAAAGGTGCCACAGGACTCTCTGTTGCTTTTTACAGATTCAGACTAACACGGCTACCCCTCTGATACTTTAATTATATTGATATAGTTAAAACTGTACAATGCCCCAAGGATGGATGCAGTTATATAGGTATAAAGGTGTTCTATATTGGTATAGATATTCCCATTCAGGAAAGTGAATAAACTATACCAGTATAATGCACTTTTAAACTGGGGGGGAGGGGACTGCTAGCAGAAGGCATAGGGAGGAACCCCAACTTGCTCTGGCCCAGGCCCCCACAAAAGCTTAATCTGCCTCTGCTTGTATCTGTTCCTACTCAATGTAAATGATCCCAAATAAACAATTAAACTGAACTAAGAGTGTCCACACAATATTTTGCATTAGTTTAATTAAATTAGTTTAAAATCAAATCTTTCTTTAAACCAGCACAGTTCTGCACATCAACAAGTCCTAAGATTCTGTGGAATTTCAACCTTTTGTGTTACAGAAACAACAGTATTGTATGATGAAATACTGGGAAATAATCTGGAACTATATTATCATAGAATCATAGACTTTAAGGTCAGAAGGGACCATTATGATCATCTAGTCTGACCTCCTGCACAATGCAGGCTACAGAATCTCACCCACTCACTCCTGTATCAAACCTGTGTCTGAACCATTGAAGTCCTCAAATCATGGTTTAAAGACTTCAAGGTGCAGAGAATCTTCCAGCAAGTGACCCATGCCCCACGCTGCAGAGGAAGGCAAAAAAACCCGAGGGCCTCTGCCAATCTGCCCTGGAGGAAAATTCCTTCCCGACCCCAAATATGGCGATCAACTAAACCCTGAGCATGTAGGCAAGACTCACCAGCGAGACACACAGGAAAAAAATTCTCTGTAGTAACTCAGATCCCATCCCATCTAACATCCCATCACAAGCCATAGGGCATATTTACCGCTAATAGTCAAAGACCAATTAACTGCCAAAATTAGGCTATCCCATTATACCATCCCCTCCATAAACTTATCAAGCTTAGTCTTGAAGCCAGATATGTCTTTTGCCCCCACTACTCCCCTTGGAAGGCTGTTCCAGAACTCCACTCCTCTGATGGTTAGAAACCTTCGTGTAATTACAAGTCTAAACTTCCTGATGGCCAGTTTATATCCATTTGTTCTTGTGTCCACATTGGTACTGAGCTTAAATAATTCCTCTCCCTCCCTGGTATTTATTCCTCTGATATATTTGTAGAGAGCAATCATATCTCCCCTTAGCCTTCTTTTGGTTAGGCTAAACAAGCCAAGCTCCTTGAGTCTCCTTGGACAGGTTTTCCATTCCTTGGATCATCCTAGTAGCCCTTCTCTGCACCTGTTCCAATTTGAATGCATCCTTCTTCAACATGAGAGACCAGAACTGCACACAGTATTCCAGATGAGGTCTCACCAGTGCCTTGTATAACAATGCTAATGCCTCCTTAACTCTCCTGGAAATACCTCGACTGATGCATCCCAAGACCGCATTAGCTTTTTTAACTGTCATATCACATTGCCGGCTCATAGTCATCCTGTGATCAACCAATACTCCAAGGTCCTTCTCCTCCTCTGTTACTTCCAACTGATGCGTCCCCATCTTATAACAATAATACTTGTTATTAATCCCTAAATGCACGACCTTGCACTTTTCACTATTACATTTCATCCTATTACTATTATTCCAGTTTACAAGGTCATCCAGATCTTCCTGTATGATATCCCAGTCCTTCTCTGTATTGGCAGTACCTCCCAGCTTTGTGTCATCTGCAAATTTTATTAGCACATTCCTACTTTTTGTGCCAAGGTCAGTAATAAAAAGATTAAATAAGATTGGTCCCAAAACTGATCCCTGAGGAACTCCATTAGTAACCTCCCTCCAGCCTGACAGTTCACCTTTCAGTACGACTCGTTGTAGTCTCCCCTTTAACCACCTTTGAATTTTCCACCTTATCCACCTTTGAATTTTCATATTGATCCCCATCTTTTCCAATTTAGCTAATAATTTTCCATGTGGAACCATATCAAATGCCTTACTGAAACCGAGGTAAATTAGATCCACTGTGTTTCCTTTGTCTAAAAAATCTGTTACCTTCTCAAAGAAGGAGATCAGGTTGTTTTGGCATGATCTACCTTTTGTAAAACCATGTTGTAATTTGTCCCAATTACCATTGACCTCAATGTCCTTAACTACTTTCTCCCTCAAAAATTTTTTCAAGACCTTGCATACTACAGATGTCAAACTAACAGGCCTGTAGTTTCCCGGATCACTTTTCTTTCCCTTTCTTAAAGATAGGAACTATGTTAGCAATTCTCCAGTCATACGGTACAACCCCGGAGTTTACAGATTCATTAAAAATTCTTGCTAATGGGCTTGCAATTTCATGTGCCAGTTCCTTTAATATTCTTGGATGAAGATTATCTGGGCCCACCGATTTAGTCCCATTAAGCTGTTCGAGTTTGGCTTCTACCTCGGATGTGGTAATATCTACCTCCATATCCTCATTCCCATTTGTCATCCTACCATTAACCATAAACTCCTCATTAGCCTCATTGAAGACTGAGGCAAAGTATTTGTTTAGATATTGGGCCATGCCTAGATTATCCTTAACCTCCACTCCATCCTCAGTGTTTAGCAGTCCCACTTCTTCTTTATTTTCTTCTTACTTATATGGCTATAGAACCTTTTACTATTGGTTTTAATTCCCTTTGCAAGGTCCAACTCTACATGGCTTTTGGCCTTTCTCACTTTATCCCTACATGTTCTGACCTCAATAAGGTAGCTTTCCTTGCTGATCACTCCCATCTTCCACTCCTTGTAGGCTTTCTGCTTTTTCTTAATCACCTCTCTGAGATGTTTGCTCATCCAGCTTGGTCTACAACTAAGAGTAATGTGGATGGAGTTTAAGAATAAAATTCTCCTCTCAGATCTGCCCACCAGATGTTACGTCCAACCATATGCTGTCTCTGATGGAGTGTGCACCCCAAACCCAGCCCCTGAAGGGGTTAAAGTGGCTAGGTGGGCTGATTGACCACCTAGGCTGCACCTGGAGGAGTCGGGGAGCAATGAGGGCTAATTAAAGGATGAAGTTCACCTGGACAGGAACAGGCAGGGCTTGTATACAGGTAGCTGAAGGCAAAAGGAGGCTGCAGGCAGGAGGTCTGCAGTCACTCTGAGGCTAGGGAGAAAAAGGAGCTTGGCTCAGAGGGAAGGGCATACCCCGAGATGGGTGGAGAAAGAGTCTGATAGAGGCAAGGTAGGAAGCAGTCCAAGGAAACAGAAGCAAGGCGCGGGACAGTGCAGAGCTTAGCCGCTGATTGTAGGGTTCCTGGGTTTGGAAGCCAGAGAAGAGGACATGTCTGGGTTCCTCTACCAGCCACTGGGGAAGTGGCACCGCTGAGGGGCAGTGAATTGAAAGACTGTTTGGGACAGTTGTTACAGAGACTTTGGTACACACACACACCCCCACCCCCGAAGGAGAGAACTACAGTGATCTAGCCAGAGGGCCAAGCCATGAAGAGGGAACAGTCAAGTCCTGATTGAGAGAGCAACCGAAGGAAGAGGCATCAGACTGTCAGGGCTAATCCTCAGCCATGGCCACAAGGAGGTGCTCCAATGGTGAGAAAAGTACCCTGTGACACTGTCCCTACCTGCATAAAGCAGATACCTTTTGCATGCCAAATCCACTGTGGCTCTCTGTACTTTAAACTAGCACCCTGGAACCCCCATATTCACCACTGTCCTATAATTATGATATGTTTTGTACAAAGTATGCCTTGTGAGGTATCATTTTAAAAGTCTTGATCTGTTGAACATTAATATCATGTTAGATTGTATGTGCTATCATTGTTAGTGGAATTATGAAGTTTTGCTATGTGTGTCTTACTGAAATATGTTGTGAGTTTGGGAACATCCACAACCAGCCTTTCAGGTACAACAATGGAGTAGCCAGATAAGCTGATGGCCCATTACATGGAATCTACTTTCCCAGTAGTCATCCCAGAAGACTTCTCAGAGAGAGCATGTAGACAATGGAGACTGCTTGACTAATAGAGGCGGACCCGCACATCACAAGCAAAAGATCTTTCCAGCAAGCTGGAAGAAACTATAAAAGAGGGGAAGTGACATCATCACTTGGACCTCTCGCCCTCCCTCCCCCACAGCAATTCCTGGTGGAACATCTGAAGGACAAAGACTTTGAATTGGAGGAGAGTGGTCTCGGTCTGGAAGGCTGTTCCAGCCTGTGTACTGAAGACCTGTGACCTGTTTGTATCATCTGCCAGGGTGAGACTCTGTTTGATTCAAATCCTGTTTAGTTTATAGAACTCAGATTGAGAATTTACTTTTCTTAGGTAACCCACTTTGATCTCTACACTTACTACTTATAATCACTTAAAATCTATCTTTCTATAGTTAAATCTGTTTTATATTTTACCTAAAACAGTGTGTTTTGGTTGAAGTGCTTGGGAAATCTCAGCTCAGTTTACAAAGGCTAGTGTCTGTCCTGTCCACATCAGGGGGTGGAGGACTGGGTAATGAACTTATACTGGTCAGGCTTCTCTATCGTTGGTACATGAGTGTCTGGGGAAATCATTCATATAACTCAGTGGGTGTGTCCCTGTCTGTGAATGTCTATGTAAGTGCAGCACCTGCCAGAGGACTGTAGCTTACAAACAGCATCAGAGAGTGAGAGGAATACACCAGGTTGGTGGGACTGAGAGCTCCGTGGTCCCCCAGTCCAGGTTGCACCCTGGGAAACCCGTCACACCCACCCACAGAAATTAGTCAAAGAACAACCAGAAGAATTGGGTACACAGTCTGTCACCTCCATCCCCTACAGCACAGACCCATAATAAAGAATAAACAAAGCACTTGGCTAACTGAGACCTCTTTCTACTCACTCCCCCTTGTTGCAGGGGACTTTGGGTACAATGTTTTTGTCTATATGTTTTGTCCAAATTAACCACCGTATTTTAACCTGATGCCCCAGAAAACACAGACCCTTTTATACACAATTTTGACATTTCTAAGAAGATGTTCTTTTACAGGTTCTATACTTTAATTTAGTTTATTTCCATATAGAAAATTCTTATAGAATTTAATAGGGCTGAAACCAATATAAATCTATTGAAATTAAATAAGATTCTATAGAAATTACTCTAAAAACCTAACAAATGTAGAATGATTTCCTTTTTCTATTTTTAAATCAGTCCTATGCAATTCTGTAATAAGGATAGAATTCTCCACTAAATGCTAAAGAGTGGCTAAAAATTCTAAGGGAAGAGTCTCATTTTCTTTTACAGTCCATAGGAGTTTTCCATAAGAGTTCATGTCAAATGAAAATTTGGTTCCTTGCAGTTATGTTTGTGTTGTTCCCCCCTCCTCCTCTCAGTGTTCATTAAACATGTTACTCAGAACTAGTAAGCCTGTCAGTTAAGATTTATATGTAATATTTCTAAATCATTTGCTGCTGCAGCAACTATGGGATAAGCAATCTTGTATGCAGAAATAGAGTTCATTCCATGGCATCAGCCATGTAGTTGGTATAATAATGACATACTGCATCCCTTATCTGATTGACTCACTTACAACTGCCTGCCATTGAAATTCTTACCACCCTTCAGAGCAGGAATTTCGGGCTGCTCGAACTGAGCAATCCCCGTGTGGGTTTTTTTCCCAGTCTGGACCAAAATGGGCCAAAAGGGATTGCTGGGAGAGGGGACTGTGATATGTTCATTTATTTACACACATAAGTAGGGTCTGAACATCCCCTTTCTAAATGAGTCAGAACCATCAAGTTATACCCGGAGCCTGGCCTATCCTGTTGCTCTCATATTCCATCCACTGTTCCCTTAAAATTTTCATTACACTCACTTGCGTTCAGCTTGTCTTTAATTTGATTGTAAGCTTTATTATGATTATGTTCCCTCAAGCACACCATGGAGTTATTGAAAAGTCTTGCACTCTGGACTCTGCCTGACCAGTCTGTAGTAACATAAAATACAGTATCAGTGATCCACTATGGCCATCAAGACCAAAGGGTAACAGGATTTGCACTTGTAGCACTCAGTGGTATTATATGGCAGGCAGATGAAGGCAAGTGGGCTAATTCAACAGCGTACAGAGTTGGGAAAGCCTATTCCTGTTTAGACCCTACCATTATCTCAAGGTAGTTTGTAATAGTGACCACACTCTCCATTGGGGTTCTCTGCATTGTGAGGATCACTTCAGACACATTAGTGCCCACCACAGGGTGACCTTTCAGACCTCAACAGTCCTTTGTGTGTGTTTGCAGCAAGGTTTTTTAACACTCTGGCTCTGATGCCACTTGCTGGTACTAGGACAGGTTGGTCAGCTTTTGCAAATCCATCCTATCAATTTATCAAATAACTATTGGAATAGGATATTGATCCACCTCCATTCAAAGGTTTATGGTGACTTTATCATCTTCACAAATTATTAAACTTCCACTAGTTTTTGGAAGACACACAATCACCACAGGCCATTCGCTGAACTCTGTGCATAATTTAATATGCCTGTTCTTGCACTTCTACTGATTACCTTAGCACACATTCTCATAAAACAGTGGCTTTCAACCTTTCAAGACAACTGTAGCCCTTTCGGGAGCCTGATTTGTCTTGTGTACCCCCAAGTTACACCTCACTTAAAACCTACTTGCTTACAAAATCAGACATACAAATACAGAAGTGTCACAGCATGCTATTACTGAAAAATTGCTTACTTTATCATTTTACCATATAATTCTAAAATTAGCTGGAATATAAATATTGTTCTATTTGTATATTTCAGTGTACAGTATATAACAAGTCACTATGTGTATGAAATTTTAGTTTGTACTGACTTCACTAGTGCTTTTTACGTAGCCTGTTGTAAAACTAGGCAAATATCTAAATAAGTCGCTGTATCCCTTGGAAGACGTCTGTGGACCCCTGGTTGAGAACCACTGCCATAAAACATAAGTAACTTGACAAAACTTTAGAAATGCAGGACTGGGATTTTCAACCACATGCAGTTTTGTGTTTACACCTTTTATTAACCATATGTCTGTGTAAAATCAGATTTATATTTTTCTCTTCTTCCTCTGAGGCCTGGTCTACACTACGGGTTTAGGTCGACTTTAGCAGCGTTAAACCGAATTAAGCCTGGACACGTCCACACAACGAAGCCCTTTCTTTCGACTTAAAGGGTCCTTTAAACCGGTTTCTTTACACCACCTCCAACGAGGGGATTAGCGATAAAACCGGCCTTTGCGGGTCGGAATTGGGGTAGTGTGGACGGAATTTGACGTTATTGGCCTCCGGGAGCTATCCCACAGTGCTTCATTGTGACCGCTCTGGACAGCACTCTCAACTCAGATGCACTGACCAGGTAGACAGGAAAAGACCCGCGAATGTTTGAATTTCATTTCCTGTTTGCTCAGCGTGGAGAGCACAGGTGACCACGCAGAGCTCATCAGCACAGGTAACCGTGATGGAGTCCCAGGATCGCAAAAGAGCTCCAGCATGGACCGAACGGGAGGTACGAGATCTGCTCGCCATATGGGGAGATGAAGCAGTGATAGCTGAACTCCGTAGCAGTAAAAGAAATGGAAAAGTATTAGAAAAGATCTCCAAGGCCATGAAGGACCAAGGCCATAACAGGGACACACAGCAGTGCCGCGTGAAAATTAAGGAGCTACGGCAAGCTTACCACAAAGCCAGAGAAGCAAACGGAAGGTCCGGGGCAGAGCCGCAAACTTGCCGCTACTACGCGGAGCTGCATGCGATTCTAGGGGGTGCAGCCACCACTACCCCAACTGTGTGCTATGACTCTCTCACTGGAGAAACACACAGGGAAGACGGTTCGGGGAACGAGGAAGATGAGGATGGAGGTACTGTAGGTAGCTCACAGCAGCAAGGAAGCGGAGAAACCGGTTTCCCCAACAGCCAGGATCTGTTTGTGACCCTGGACCTGGAACCAGTAACCTCCGAACTCACCCAAGACCCTCAGGGCACACAGGAGACCTCTGGTGAGTGTAACTTTGTAAATATTTGTAAACATTACAAAAAAAAAAAGCAAGCATGTTTAATGATTAATTTGCCCTGGCAATCGCGGCCAGTACATCTACTGCAAAAGTCTGTTAACGTGTATGGGGAGGGAGCGGAAATCCTCCAGGGACATCTCCAGAAAGCTCTCCTGGTTGAAATGGGGTGATTTTATTAAGGGAACATTCAGAGGCGCCCGTTCCTGCTCTTCTGAACAGAAATGTTCCCCGCTGTTAACCACGCGGTGGGGGGAGGGGTGAAGTGATCATCCCAGAGAATCGTGTGTGTGTGCGGGGGGTGGTGGTTTACTTGTGTTTGTGCCGCATGTTAACCGGGAAACCGCAGCCCCTCCTTTTACATTGAAAACCCATTTTAAATGGACAACCCAATTCATCCTTGATATGGGAAATGCGCTGCTGTTTGCAACCTTTCCCGCATGTTAAGAAGGTTAAAAAAGCCAAAACACTGTGGCCTACCATGGCTGCCTGCAAGCCGAAATATGCGACCTTGTAATGAAAGAGTGTACCCATTGTTCTCTAAAATGTGTTTTTTTTTAACCACCTCTCCCTTCTCCTCCACCAGCTGCAAATGTTTCTCCTTCGCAGAGGCTCGTGAACATTAGAAAGAGAAAACGTAGTACGAGGGACGATATGTTCACGGAGCTGCAGATGTCCTCCCACGCTGATAGAGCACAGCAGAATGCGTGGAGGCAGTCAATGTCGGAGACGAGAAAAGCCCAATATGAACGAGAGGAGAGGTGGCGGGCTGAATCGCGGGATGAACAGAGCAAGTGGCGGGCTGAAGACGATAGGTGGCGTCAGCTTGCAGACAGACGGCAAGAGGCAATGCTCCGTCTGCTGGAGCATCAAACTGATCTGCTCGAGCGTATGGTTGAGTTGCAGGAAAGGCAGCAGGAGCAGAGACCGCCGCTACAGCCCCTGTGTAACCAACAGCCCTCCTCCCCAAGTTCCATAGCCTCCTCACCAAGACGCCCAAGAACACGGTGGGGGGGCCTCCGTCCACCCAGTCACTCCACCCCAGATGATCGCCCAAGCATCAGAAGGCTGGCCTTCAATAAGAGTTAAAGTTTTAAAATGCAGTGTGTCCTTTTCCATCCCTCCTCCCCCACCCATCCCAGGCTACCTTGGCAATTATCCCCCTACTTCTGTGAGGAACTAATAAAGAATGCATGAATGTGAAAAAACAATGACTTCATTGCCTCTGCAAGCGGGAGGGGAGGGTGGGGTGGGATGGTTGGTTTACAGGGAAGTAGAGTGAACCGGGTCGGGGGGGGGGTTGGTTTGGAGGGTTCATCAAGGAGAAACAAACAGAAGTTTCACACAGTAGCCTGGCCAGTCACAAAACTCGTTTTCAAAGCTTCTCTGATGCGCACCGCGCCCTGCTGTGCTCCTCTAACCGCCCTGGTGTCTGGCTGCACATAATCAGCGGCCAGGCGAGTTGCCTCAACCTCCCACCCCGCCATAAAGGTCTCCACCTTACTCTCACAGATATTGTGGAGCGCACAGCAAGCAGCAATAACAATGGGGATATTCTTTTCGCTGAGGTCTGAACGAGTCAGTAAGCTGCGCCAG
The DNA here is from genome assembly GCF_013100865.1 of Trachemys scripta elegans. NCBI lineage: Eukaryota > Metazoa > Chordata > Testudines > Emydidae > Trachemys > Trachemys scripta. The sequence goes on from NC_048298.1 coordinate 135,912,739, forward strand.
CGCGCTTTTAAACGTCCAAATGCACATTCCACCACCATTCGGCACTTGCTCAGCCTGTAGTTGAACAGGTCCTGACTCCTGTCCAGGCTGCCTGTGTACGGCTTCATGAGCCATGGCATTAAGGGGTAGGCTGGGTCCCCAAGGATCACGATAGGCATTTCAACATCCCCAATGGTCACTTTCTGGTCCAGGAAGAAAGTCCCTTCCTCCAGCTTTCGAAACACAGCAGAGTTCCTGAAGACGCGAGCATCATGTACCTTTCCCAGCCATCCCACGTTGATGTTGGTGAAACGTCCCTTGTGATCCACCAGGGCTTGCAGCAGCATTGAAAAGTACCCCTTGCGGTTTACGTAGTCGGTGGCTTGGTGCTCCGGTGAAAAGATAGGGATATGGGTTCCGTCTATGGCCCCGCCACAGTTTGGGAATCCCATTTCAGCAAAACCATCCACTATTGACTGCACGTTGCCCAGAGTCACTACCCTTGCTATCACCAGGTCTTTCATTGCCCTGGCAAATTGGATCACAGCAGCCCCCACCGTAGATTTGCCCACTCCAAATTGATTCCCGACTGACCGGTAGCTGTCTGGCGTTGCAAGCTTCCACAGGGCTATCGCCACTCGCTTCTCAACTGTGAGGGCTGCTCTCATCTTGGTATCCTGGCATTTCAGGGCAGGGGAAAGCAAGTCACAAAGTTCCATGAAAGTGCCCTTACGCATGCGAAAGTTTCGCAGCCACTGGGAATCGTCCCATACCTGCAGCACGATGCGGTCCCACCAGTCTGTGCTTGTTTCCCGGGCCCAGAATCGGCGTTCCACGGCATGAACCTGCCCCAGTGACACCATGATTTCCACATTGCTGGGGCCTGTGCCTTGTGAGAGGTCTATGTCCATGTCAATTTCCTCATCACTCTCGTCGCCGCGCTGTAATCACCTCCTCGGCTGGTGCGGGTTTCGCCTTGGCATGTCCTAGCTCTGCATATACTCCAGGACAATGCGCGTGGTGTTCATAGTGCTCATAATTGCCGCGGTGATCTGAGCGGGCTCCATGATCCCAGTGCTAGCTATGGCGCCTGGTCAGAAAAAAGGCGCGAAAGTAGTATCTGATGGACCAGGAGAAGGAGGGAGGGCGGGAGGGAGGGAGGGCCGAGTGACGACATGGCGTACAGGTACAGAAACAGGGAGAAACACAAACAACTGTCACACAGAATGGTCCCCCCAAAGATTAAACTGAAAACCCTGGGCTTAGCAGGCCATTGATTTCACGGAGGAAAGGGAAGCAAATGAATACAGAACAAATCTATTTTTTACATCTTAAGCTGGCAGCCGACGGTGCAGCATGAGTGATAGCCTCTCCAGTACGATGATGACGGATACCAATCATAATATACCATCGTCTGCCAAAAGGCAAGGGGCTGCTGCTGTGTAGCAATGCAGCCCCACGTCTGCCAGCCCCACGTCCGCCAGCACCCAGCATCGCCCTTGGCCTCTTCTGGGTGTTTAGCAGACAATACTGGGCAATTGGCAGAAAATAGTATATTACGATTGGTAGCCATCATCATCGAAACATGTCTGCCCAGGTGGCCATGATTGACAGCCACTCCAATATGACGACGATGGGTACCAGTCATAATATACCATCTCCTACCAAAGGGCAAGGGGCTGGTGCAATGCAGCCCTACGGCTGCCAGCCCCACAGCTATCACTCATGCTACACCGTCTACCGCCAAAAGGCAGTTAGCAGCTGCTGCTGTGTAGCAATGCAGTCCCACGTCTGCCGGCACCCAGAGGACATATGGTGACGGTGAGCTCAGCTGAGCTGAGCGGGCTCCATGCTTGCCGTGGTATGTTGTCTGCACAGGTAACCCAGGTAAAAAGGTGCGAATCTATTGTCTGCCGTTGCTGTGATGAGGGGGGAGGGGCCTGACGACATGTACCCAGAACCGCCCGCGACACTGTTTTGCATCATCCGGGCATTGGGATCTCAACCCAGAATTCAAAGAAAAGGTGCGAACCACTTCTCGGCTCTCTGAGCTGTGGCGCAAACGTAGTATCTGACGGACTAGGGGAAGGAGGGAGGGCGGGCCGAGTGACGACATGGCGTACAGGCACAGGGAATTAAAATCAAGAACAGTGGCTGTGCATCAGGGAGAAACACAAACAACTGTCACACAGAATGGTCCCCCCAAAGATTAAACTGAAAACCCTGGGTTTAGCAGGCCGTTGATTTGACGGAGGGAGGGGGAAGCAAATGAATACAGAGCAAATCTATTTTTTACATCTTAAGACTACGGTGCAGCGTGACTGATAGCCCTCGGCATCTTTCTGGGTGCTTGGCAGCAAATACGGGGCGGTGTATGACGATGGTCTTCAGGCCTATTGCACGATCGGCTGCTCAGGGAAGACTCTGCTAACGTGCGATGACCCGACTTGTAATAGGCCGGTTAACAGTCGTAATACACCATCTACTGCCAAAAGGCAAGCCCCACGGCTGCCAGCACCCAGATCGCCGATGAAGGCTACCAGTCTACTGCACCGTCTACCGCCAAAAGGCAGTTAGCAGCTGCTGCTGTGTAGCAATGCAGTCCCACGTCTGCCGGCACCCAGAGGACATATGGTGACGGTGAGCTCAGCTGAGCTGAGCGGGCTCCATGTTGTCTGCACAGGTAACCCAGGTAACCCAGGTAAAAAGGCGCGAATCTATTGTCTGCCGTTGCTGTGACGGGGGAGGGAGGGGACTGACGACATGTACCCAGAACCGCCCGCGACACTTTTTTGTATCATCCGGGCATTGGGATCTCAACCCAGAATTCCAAGGGGCGGCGGAGACTGCGGGAACTGTGGGATAGCTGTGGGATAGCTACCCATAGTGCAATGCTCCGGAAGTCGACGCTAGCCTCGTACTGTGGACGCGGTCCGCCGACTAGAGCACCTAGAGCATTTTATGTGTGGACACACACAATCGGCTGTATACAACCGATTTCAATAAAACTGGCTTCTATAAATTTGAACTAATTTCGTAGTGTAGACATACCCTGAGCTTTTTGAATTTTTACAATCCCATCCTTATATGAAGAATTGTGTCATGTTTTCCCATTGACAGAGAGCAAACATGCACTTTCAGTCCGGATTGATTTTTTTCAGGTTTAAAAACAAGAATAAACACAAAATCTCTGAAAAGGAGCATGGTGTGAGTATGACTTCTGGTGAATGCTCCCCCTGTTTCATTACCAATGAGTGAAGCTGAATGCAGGTTAATTTGAACAAGTGAAATCTTCATTAAGCCCTATGTACTGCTCTGTAAATGTGGCTGAGTTGCTTCCAGCCCAACTCAACCCATTTCCTGTTCCTCTGGTGTCCCCTCAATCACAGCTCCTCCAGGGAACATGGGCTCTTTCATGATCAGTGGAACTGGAATCATACAACCCTCATCTCCATGGGGGAGGGATGTTTGATGATTGGACCAGCTGGGAAAAGAAAACCTCTGGGATCCTGAGAATAGGTGGGAAGGGAGGATCCATGGCTAGGCTGTGGCAGGCAGGGAGAAAGGAAAGGCAAGTTGATTGTCTTTTGTGGCTCAATTGAGTTGAGGAGCACAATTGTGTGGTGAGGGATAAATTCCATAATAAATTCCTCAGTGATGGAATTGCACAAAACATAGGGCCCTGATTATAAGATCTGGTATCTCCCTTCCTATCTGAGTTAGAAACAAAAACTTTAAACATGCCATTTAAGAGCTGGGTGAGTGAGATATTAGGCCTCAGATCTATTATTCATTGTCTCATGGACTAGCCCTGTGTTTCTGAAAATGGACTTTCCTGGTCTGGGATTTCATAGGAAGTCTCAGATGCTGGAGCAGTGTAGAATTCAATCCCTGATTTCTGTAGGTGTCATGTCAATGTCCAAGCACTTCAGAAATCTGACAAGAGCAACAGATCAAAGAATTTCTCCTCTGGTATTGTGGTGCCTTGTTGTGGTTTCGTTACTAATTTATTTCCTCCTGTTTTAGCAAATAGTAAATATCTTTTTGTATCTGTACACGATGCATCTTTTGACTGACGACAAGTGATTTGAGCATTCTAAATGGCGACATTTCTATTAACTGGTGAGCTTTATGACAACTTGGGCTTGTCTAGACGAACACTTACTATGCAGCAAGCTGGGTGTACATTTACCTCACATCAGCGTGCCATGCACTAACTATCCAGGTGGACCCCCCTGCCACACACTAACAGTTCCCTAGTGTAGGAGAGAGAGAGCCTGGAGCACTGGGCCAGGTGCAATACCTGAGGCCTGAACCAGAGGCTCTGAAGTAAAGTTAGGCCATGTATTAAAATAGGTGTTTACAAATTCACTGTCCAATACATGACCTTGACAAAAGTATTGCTAACATTGATAAAACACAGGCACTCCTAAGAAGCAACAGACAGTGGGTATGTGTGAGAACTCACTCCAAAAGCTTAGCCCAGGGGCATCCTGACTTAACACCAGATAAGAGGATGTTTTGCCCAAGACACCTGGAGCATGATACAAGGGGAGGTAACAAGCAGAGATCATAAATCACATGAGGTGGTATGTAAGTTGTTTGTCTCAGTCTATAAATGTCAGGGTATCTTGCCCTAACCCTTCGCATGGCCTAGGGAACAGCAGAATTTCCTGCTGCTGACTGAGCCATTCTTTGCCTTTTGGCACTCATGTGTTAGTGTATCTGGAAATCCTATGGGACGCTAGGACTGTGCCTTGAAGGCAATAAACCTGTTGAGTGCCTTTGTCACCAACCCATGCTGGTGGTCCTTTTTTATGAATAATACCGAGGTCTGCTGAATTAGCAAGCGGCCTTCTATGCTTGTGTTAATAACCTTGGCATTCCAGGAATAGAAACACTAAGCAGCTATAACAGTTCAAAGCAGCCCCTGGACAGTGTTACCACAGCAACAACATTCCAGCCTTCAGCACTTAATAGCACCTAGTGCATGTTAATCTATTCCCATTTCAAAGCACACTAGGGAATTTTTAGCACATGGCAGCAGGATCCGAATGGACATTTACTGTGGGGCAGGCTAGTGTGAGGTAGATTTATACTCCCGCTTGACACCCACTGTGTGTCTGTATAGACAAGTCCCTGCTCTTTGGACAGCAATTTCCTCAAGTAGTCTTAAATTTGCATTCTCAGTTTTTCTGAAATATGTTATGTTCTGAAATTAACTTGTATCTACAAAGATAAGGGCTTTTAAATAAGAAAGAAATTGTAATGAGAACAACAAGAAGTAAATTAATATAATTCATTAGACTGAAATTTATTTTTAGAGCATCTCTTACACCTTTTGTGTTATAAATCACTTTAGAGTTCATTGCTGTGCATACTGGTAATTCAGTGACGGGGTCTGGAGCACATGACTTATGAGGAGAGGCTGAGGGAACTGGGATTGTTTAGTCTCCAGAAGAGAAGAATGAGGGGGGATTTGATAGCAGCCTTCAACTACCTGAAGGGGGGTTCCAAAGAGGATGGAGCTCGGCTGTTCTCAGTGGTGGCAGATGACAGAACAATGGTCTCAAGTTGCAGTGGGGGAGGTCCAGGTTGGATATCAGGAAAAACTATTTCACTAGGAGGGTGGTGAAACACTGGAATGCGTTACCTAGGGAGGTGGTGGAGTCTCCTTCCTTGGAGGTTTTTAAGGCCCGGCTTGACAAAGCCCTGGCTGGGATGATTTAGCTGGGAATTGGTCCTGCTTTGAGCAGGGGGTTGGACTAGATGACCTCTTGAGGTCCCTTCCAACTCTGATATTCTATGATTCTATGATTCTAGTAGGCAAATGTATTTAGCTGTTACACACTTGGCAATTCAGTCAATCACACAAAGAGCTCAGAACTTTACTGTGCTCAGTATCTTCCATGTGCAGAAGAGACAGGAGAGCTGCAAGGGAGCCAGTTGCAGGCATCAGAGGTTAACAAGGGACCAGTTCAGCACCCGGTGTAGTTTAGAACAGCTTAAGGGCTGCTTTAAACTACATCCCTGCTGAAATGGCCTCCAAATGGGTGTCTAGCAGCTGGAGATTGTCAGATGCACTGCCCTCCAGCCAGGCTCCCTGCCACATCCTGCTTGCCCATGATATGCTACATGGGGATTCCCTCAACAATGGGGGAAACCTCCCAGCTGACTGTTTTATCCAACTATATGGCCCATTTGCTCAGGAGTTAACCCAGGGACTCAAGCACTGAACTACCTATTGAGGGATTGTGATGGGTTATACAAACCCCACACTGAGCCCAAAGGGGATAAAAGACAATACTGGGTCCAAGGAGCCCATGAGAGCTTGCTTTGCCTGTGGGCAACAAGGCCATTTCCAGGGAGACTGCCTGTTCATGGATTATAATTATGGGCAGGCCCGGATGCAGACAGCCAGGCTCGGAAGAGCGGCCCAAGGAAAATGTTAGGCTCTGTACATGTGGATGACTAACCATCCAAGGACTCAGATTCTGGCTGCAGCCAGACCCTGGTCAGTGAAGATCTGGTGGGCTGGGGAGACATACAGCCTTGCCCAACAAGAGAAGTGAGATTGACCGTGCAAAACCACAACAAGATGGTGCATGCCAGATCGACAAAAACCTGGCCTATCCAGTCATCCTGGGGCTTGACTGGAGTTTCTTGAAGAGGCTGTCCAGAATTGGGGTGGCACATCCCCAGCAGACATAGGGTCAAGACCTACAGACCCCAGAAAATGGGAGATGACCATGGTGGCCAAGGAAGGGCACCATGAAGGGAGTGCCACAGAGGAAGTCAAGGACCCAGAGGCAGGACAATCGTTGCAGGTAAATGACCATGCACCAGAGCCAAACTGGAGTAGTAAGGGCCCACCACCACCACTGAGCTTGCTGTCTGGTGAGATTGCTGTGTTCTGTTATGTCTATGACCCAATCTTGGGTCAGGTTTGTGAACAAATCATGCAGATGACACAGTTCTAGACCCTTGGCTCTTGAAACAGTGGTCCCATTCTGAGCTGGTTGAAGAAAGGGAATATCAGTCCACGAAGTCTCCAAGATGGGGGAAGTGAGGATGCAGCTGCTAGTCCCCAGAAAGTTCTGAAGGGTGTTGCTCCAAGTGGCCCATGCAATATTGTGCAGGGGCCACTTGGGGAGAGAAAAGACATTTGACAGAGTGACTATGTGGTTCTACTGGCTGTGTGTCCATTCGCAGGTGTGGGACTTTTGTGCATCATGTCCCAAGTGCCAGTGGACAGGTCAGAAAAAGTTCCCAAAAGCTGTCCTGGTACCACTGTCCATCATAGGGGTGCTCTTTTAAAGGATAGTTGTGGACCCAGTGGTTAGAAAAGTCTATAGTTGGGTACAAATACATCCTGGTGATCCTGGATTGTGCCACCCAATACCCCAAAGCCATCCCTCTCCACTTAGCTACAGTGGTTGTTGTCACCGGTGAGCTCCTGAAGGTGTTTTCTCAGGTGGGGATCCCTAAGGAGATGCTGCTGGATCAGGGAACCAATTTCACCTCCAAATTAATGAAGGAGCTATGGGACCTGCTAAGGGTCAAATCATTTAAAACATTGGTATGCCACCCTCAAACCGACAGATCGGTGGAACAGTTCATCAAGACATTGAAGAACATGAAGTTTGTCACCACTGATCCCTGATAATAGGACCACCTGCTCCCACTTCTCTTGTTCGCCATCCATGAAGTGCCTCAAGCATCCACAGGCTTCTCCCAATTAAAGTTATTGTATGGGAGGCAGCCACAGGGATTTCTGGGCCTCCTCCGTGATACATGGGAAGAGCAGGACTTCAGGACAATCAGACTATTGTGTGGTATGTTATTGAGCTGTGCCAGAAGTTGAAGACTCTGGGTGGGTTTGCAAGGAAAAAGCTACAAAGGGCGCAGCACCACTAAGAGCAGACCTATAACAAGAGGGCCCATGTATGTGAGTTCCAGCTGGGAGACCTGGTGTTGCTTCTGATGCCAATGTTGGAATCAAAGGTATTGACCCAATGGCAGGGCCCCTTCTAGGTGTGAAATGAGTGGGAAAGATTGACTACAAGATCCAACAACCTGGGAGGAAGAAGCAGAACCAGCTGTATCACGTCAATCTCTTGAAGGCATGGAATGGACAGGAGGGTCTGCTCATCACCCCATTCCCCCAACGCCAAACTGAACTGCAGGTTCCTATTCCCTCAGATCCAATCCCTGTGCCATTAGGGAGACATCTGCAGCCTGACCAAGAGCAACAAGTTTGTCAGCTGGTTGCCTCATTCCCAGAGGTATTCTCAACATTGCCTAAGCAAACACATCTGGTGTCCCCCCATATCAACACTGAACCCAGATGAAAGGTGCATGAAGGTTTGCAACCCCTTCCAAAGCTGTGGGAAACAGTATGCCAGGAGCTCTGGGCCATGTTAGACCTAGGGGTCAGAGAAGAGTCTCACAGGGAGTGGAGAAGCCCCATTATGCTCCAGCCCAAACAGGATGTGTTAACATAGTTCTGCATCAATTTCCCCAAGATGGAATGCAATTTCAAAATTTAATGCAAACCCCATGCCAAGGGTCAACGAACTACTAGAAAGATTGAGTGGCAACCAAGTATATATCTACTCTTGACTTAATGAAAGGCTATTGGCAGATGTCCTTGATGTCAGAGTCTAAAGAGAAGACCATCTTCTCTACCCCATTCAGGTTATATCCATTTAAGACCATGCCCTTCAGTCTCCATGGGGCCACTGCCACTTTTCAGTGATTGATGGATAAGGTGCTGCAACTACATTGATGATATTGTCATATACTGTGAAGGGTGGATTGACCATATAAAGCACATTACTGTAATACTACAAGCTCTTAAGGAGGCAGGTTTGATGGTCAAGCCAACCAAGTGCTGCCTGGCCACCCAGGAAGTCACTTACCTGGGGTATACAGTAGGAGGGGGACATTTATGATCCCTGGTAGACAACGTCCGAGCCCTAGCAGATTGCCCCATCCCCTCCCCCAAGAAGCAAATTCGCTGTTTCTTGGAACTGGTGTCACACTATTGGCAATTCATCCCCATCTTTACCACCATTGCCATTCCTTTGATGGACCTGGTAAAGGATTTGGTGCCCCAAAAAATCTGTTGGACAAAAAGCTGTGATGAGGCATTAAAAGCATTAAAAGACTGTTTGAGCCAGGAACTGGTACTGTTCCACCTGGACTTCATGAAATCATTTATTGTACAAACCAACGCATCAGATGTTGGGCTCGGGGCAGTGCTGTCTCAAGAATTCAGAGAAGAGTGTCCAGTCCTCTTTCTCAGTAGAAAGTTGTTCCCCCAGCAGGTAGCATACTCAGTCATCAAAAAAGAAGCCTTGTCAGTAAAATGGGGTGTTAATGCCCTGCAATATTACTTATGGGGGCAGCCCTTCTGCCTTGTAACAGACCATGAACTACTCCAATGGCTGAACTCTATGAAAGACCACAACCCGTATATACCTCTCATTGGAGTCATAAACCTTTCTGGTTTCCCATCATGCAGGCCGGGAAAATAAAAATGCTGATTTCTTTTCATGAGAGGGGAGATCAGGATCTGTCCAGTGACACCACAACTCAGGGGCTGAGGGGGAGGGTGTGAGATGGGGTATACAAATCCCACACTGGGCCCTACAGAGCCCAGGTAGCTTCACCCTCCAGACCTGCCGAGCTTGCTCTGGCTGGAGGAATGGGTTAAAAGTTGCTCAGAAGCTAGGCAAAGGGTGGTGGACAGGTTGCAGGAGGCAGGAATTCTTCTCCAGGAAGCTAGATGAAAGGTTGAATCTGAGAGGGGACACAGAATGGTTAAGGCCCACAGGCAACGCCTTCTCCAACCTGCACCCACTTTGAGAACCAGCAGGTCCTGCAGGGCCCTGATCCTTTGGACTTTTTTGTTGTTGTTTGTAGGAGTGCCTGGCTGTCCCTCCCTGTCAATCTCGGAGGGAGGCCATGCCCCCTTGCTCTCAGGTCCCTAATAAGGCAAGGGTTATTTATAGATTAGCCGTCTCTATGGCCCTGATGCTCTAGGCAAGGCCAGGCACCAGGTAGTCCAGGGCCCAGGTTGCAGGTAGGGCAGAAAAATAAAGAGTCTATGGGCTCAGTCCCTCAGGCAAGGCAGAGCCCCAGCAGCCTAGAAGCTCAGACTCTCAGGCAGGGCAGAGCAGCAAATAGACAGTTTGGCTCTGGCAGATGGTAGACAAATGCAGGCCTCTTGGCCTAAGGTGGGGAGGCTGCCACCTCAGGGGTGGGGTTGGCAGCAGGAAGTAGAGCGGACCCAGGCCCACCCTACTCCACTGGATCCCAGCCCAAGGCCCTAACAGTGGCAAAGTATTCTACCACTGGGTCAGCGGGGATCTACCCAAAACACACTGACAGGGGTTCAGGCAACAACACAACCAAACTACTGTCTGGTGTCCCTGGCTACATCCTACAGTCCTCTAGCAGTGTATCTGTGGCGGGGTCATCCTCTGTCTCCCTAGGGTACACTGCTAGCGGCAGTCCCAGCAGCTCCTCGGTCCCCTGGTCAGCCAGCAGTTCAGGTAGTTCTGGTAAGTCCTCAGCGAAGCAGGGATCCTCTTCAGGCTCAAGCCCCAGCAGTGGGCAGGAGACATTTGTCTCCTTTGGCAGCTCCAGCCCAACTGAGCTGCAGGGCCCATGTTTTATACTTCCTGTCCTGCCCCTCTGCTTCTGGCGGGGTGGGAGCTGGTGTTCTGGTTCCGGCCACCAGGGGGCGGACAGGGGTTCCTCCTTGTCAATCTCAGAGGGAGGCCACACACCCTCGCTACATTGTTGTTGAGAGATTGACTGTTTGGCCTATAGGGCCAACGCCTGAAGTTCAAGGGACCTCTTGATAGGAAGTAGCTCAGGGAAGTGATTTTGGACTTACAGCAGGGAGGACCCTGCTGGTGTTGTTTCCCACAGGGCCCTGGGCTGGCACCTGGTGGAGAGTGAGAGCCCAGGTCTCCTTATCACAACCCCTTAAAGGCTGAGGCCCAGATGCAGGTGGAAAGCCAAACCTCTGAACTTAAGATCAGGAACAGTTATTGCTACCACCCTGACAGAGGGACAAGAGGCTGGAAGTTGGCTGCATTAACCTCTAGACCGCCCAGCTCTTTGAGTCCCCTATGACATGGACCTTAACATAAACGTTCACAATCTTTCTCCTGTATTACTAAAATCAAAATAAACTTACCATGTAGCATATAAAACCAGAAGGTGAAATGGGAGCAGAGCAAAGTGTACTGGTGAATCTGGCCCTGTATATGCATCCTTGCATTTCCGCCCAAAGCAAGTCTTTTTTCTCATTTGCAGGCCCTGGCTTTCAGCATTCATGCTGGTTCTAAGTTGCTCTGGTGATGACTGCACTGATTCTGCTGGGTACTATAATCACCTTACCTCAGCAATGTGAATGCCACTATCTAGAGGCATCAACCTTCATTCATTTAATTATGTAGCTGTTTGAACCTTGTAAACAGGCAATCAAATGCAAAAAATGGCATCAATGCAACATTATGATTGAGAATGTAAACTCATAAATGAGGAAATTCAAATAGTAAGGTTCTCCTGGGGGCATTAACTCATTCCCATATCCTATAAGCACATATGAAGATACCCTAACTGGTCATCAGAACTGCAGCATATGTGTGTGTGCTCTGAGTGATTTATTATTAGATAATTTAACTTTTAATTTCCTGACTGAGTTTAAATTCTCAACCTCAATTTTACAATAAGATAGGATATTTTGCATTTAACTTTCTTGGGTTTTGACTTGTCTTTTTAAAGGCAGAAGAGAAGAGGGAAAGACAAAGTGGGCTGAGATCCACTGGGGCTGCCACAAACCTCCTCATAGTCCTATGAAAGGTTTTGGAGAGGGCTCACCTCCTTAACCACAAGCAAAAACAAATATGTTCCAGATCTTATATGAACCTCTGAGCAAGCAGGTTCACTCTGAGAAACAGGATGTGAATGGGCCCTTAGCTCTTGGCAAACAGGAGTACCACTTGGGAGGAAGCCCACTCAGCCTGGCCTTTCATCCCTCTGGCTGTGATCTGGTACAAATGGAATCTCTGGAAAGCACACACAGCTCTGATAGGTGCAGAAGATTGGTGGAGGAGTCAGGGGCCTTTTACCCACCTCAGTCATTCTGGATGAAGAGACTTGCTTTTGCTGCTGGAAGGGAGTTTGTTGCAATAGAGCATCAATCATTTGTCCCCTTGAGAATATAGAAGGCAGATTCCTTTCAGAAGATGCAAGTGGTCTGATATAGCAGTCTAAAAGCTGCCTCGGGATTCTGTGAAGACCTGAGAACCCAAAGCCCTGGGGAACAGATTTTTTATCTAAACCTTGGACTTTTGGAAGTGCCCTTGTGTATGAGTCAGGTTTACCTGAGGACAGTTTGAAAGATGTTATAAGGATTGCCATGTGTTCCTAATGTTGTTTTAACAATTTAACCAAATTAGTTATTGCTATAACTGAGACAATGTTCTTGACTTCGTGCATATTAATGGTCTGAGTTAAAACTGAGCAAGTGATATGATAAAGAATGAAGCAGAGATGAAATGCTCCATCAGTGAGTAATGTATTCTAGTTAGTCCACAGGAATATACAGACACTAGATAAGAAAAGGCTAAATATTTCTGGATTGGGTTAAACGGAGTAGGAGAGAAGACGGATTTGGCTTGATGACTCCCAATTAGAAGGATACAGGTTGAGATTTCTGGTGGATATGTTTTAAGTGGTGAAGTTACTTTTTATTTTAAATACAGGTACACCTCTGGATCCATAGCCCTGTGCTGGCTATATCCCAAATCACAAAGCTAGTATTGCAATAAAAGGCATACATTTAGATCCAGCTTAGATTCCCAAATCCCCGGCATGGCCAATCTCCCAAAGACTGGTTGTACTAAGTAAAGCTAAGATCTTTGAAAAGCAACAATGACAACTAAAATCTGTTTCCCAGTCTCTGCTCATTGCATTCCATGTCTCTTTAATTGGTATTAAAGTGGAGTTAATGATCTTTTATAAGTCCTTAGAAATCAGATGGCTTTGGGCAAGGTGGGCATTCCATGTAGGCCATGATGGAGGACTTTATCCTGGGATGCAGTGACTCTGAAAGAGATTTGGGGGTAATGATGAGTAATCAGATGAACATGAGCTCCCAGTGTGATGGTGTGGCCCAAAGGGCTAATAGAATGCGTAAACAGGGACACTTGGATGTATAAATAAGGGAATCTCAAGTAGGAGTAGAGAGGTATTTTACCTCTGTATTTGGCACTGGTGCGATCACTGCTGGAATACTGTGTCCAATTCTAGAAGGATGTTGATAAATTGGAGAAGGTTCAGAGAAGAGCCATGAGAATGGTTCAAGACTTAGAAAACATGCTATATACTGAGAGATTGAGTTTCTTGAGTCTATTTAGCTTAACAAAGAGAATATTAAGGGGTGACTTGACCACAGTCTGTAAATACCTGCATGGGGAGCAAATATTTAATCATGAGCTTTTCAATCTAGCAGAGAAAGATATAATATAATCCAATGGCTGGAAATTAAACAAATTCAGACTGGAAAAAAGGTATAAATTTTTAACAGCTAGAGTAATTAACAACTGGAACAACTTACCAAGGAGTGTGTGAATTATTCATCACTGACAATTATAAAATCAAGATTGTACGTTTTTCTAACAGATCTGCTCTAGGAATTATTTAGGGGAAGTTCTATAGCCTGTGTTATACAGGAGGTCAGACTAGATGACCACAGTGGTCCCCTTTGGCCTTAGATCTATGAATTTCTGAAAAGAATAAGCAACAGAGAAAGAAATGCAGCAGTGTATTGGTGGATAGAGATGGCTGAATAATATTCATTTTGTTAAATTCTTCAGTCCACTCCATTGGTGGATCTATACAATGCTAGTGGTTGAGGCTTAGTCTCTGTTAACATATGGCCAATGAAATATGGTTGCCACTACATGCATACCAGCCCTACTTGGTGTCTATCAGGCCAAAGTAGAAATTACTTTAGAATGGTCCTGATGTCACCTGCTATTAGTAGAGGAGAGCACTTGAATTCATAGTCATGGACCAACCTCATCTGCTCATCTCCAATATCACCATTATGTACTTGGCATCTGGGCTGAACCTCATGCCTATTGTGCAAACCAGGCATTGGAATTGATGTGGCTGAACACTTCCTCCCCATCTTTTCACTATTGAGGCTCAACATTTCTGCTTCACATAAGTTATTTCTCCTTTTTTTAATGATGATCTATATGGGTATAGAAATTGCTGTATTCCTCCTGGGCTCCCAGATCCCTTGTGCACATACCAACCATCCACTGAAATGGAATGGAAAGTGCCTGCACCTGCCAAGCCACCTGAATAAAAAACAAAAAACAACTGGTTCACTCACCCCCAACTCTGTACCCTATGTTTTTATTTAATACCAAGTTCTAAACTAATTTTTCTCCTCAGGTTGGCAATAAAAGGAAATGCAGATGGCAAGTACTGTTCTGCTTTCCAAAGGAAGGAGAAGATCCTCCATGATAGCTGCCATTTTAAACAGATGGATCTGCAAGAAAAAAGCAACCCTGCTGGCTGGCTGAGACCCTACAGGATCCTAGACAATGTGTTTTATAGAATGATACATCTTCTTGCACTTTGAGATATTTGACTATAAATAATAATGTGTTTTATCCAGAGCCCAGTGAAGTAGATGAAAAGACCACCCTCCCTAAAATAGACTTTGGATTAAGCCTTATAAGAAGATTCCACAGAAGCTAAAATACTCAGCAGTGATGTGTATCACTGACTGTATTAGGGGCAGCTGGGCATTGTAATACCTGAACTCCCTTACTGTTAGATATTTAAACCACAGTATATTTGACCAAACAAAGCATTATTTGATGCAGCATAAAAAGGGAGCAGAAAGGGTGGCTGGGACTTAGTGTGACTATATCTCAGCACATATGGCTATGGGATGGGGGGAGGGGGTGTCACTGGGTGGCTCAGCCTCACTGCCTGACCAGTTCAGATGGTTTCACAGTCACAAACACATCAGGCTGTTTATCTTTCACCAAGGTGTGTATTTATTCCCCTCTGACATAGTAATACCATGCAATACAGTCTTACAGCAAGGATAGGCTTCCCTGCAGTCCCCACTCCCCAACTCCGGCAATCCCCCTGAGCTTCCTTCCAAGCTTCCTTCTGAGCTGCCCCGTGCCTCCTGTTTCCTCCCCTTATATTCTCTCCAATTACCTTGTTAGCTCAGTGATTGTCACCCAGGTGCTCACTCCTCAACTGAAAAGGTGTATAAGTGTCCTCAGCTCGGCCTGCAGCCTTCCTCAGACTGCAGCAATATCAGTGATCAGGATGCTGCTGATAGCGCCCTGTCACACACCTCCCCCCTTATTTCAGTTGAGGCCCTTTCTTGCCTCCAGATGAGGCCTTCTTTGCTGCCCATACCTTACCCTCATTATGGGGTTGGGATTCCATTGGGGGTTCTTGTGCTCTTTGGGGATGGCTCTCATTGGACCACAGGTGAGGGTCTCCTGCCTTCTACCCATAGAAGTACACTTTGAGGGTGGCGGTTGTCCCCACAGCTCAGCCTTGACCCATAGGTCACCACACCCGTCACATCCCACTGGTCTTCCTCCCAGTTTACTTGGCTCTGGGCTTATATCTACCTGTGTGCACTGTCCCTCTAGGGCCACAATTTCAAGACCTCTCTCTTCTCCTGACTTATCTTGCCCTTGGTATGGGACAATTGGGGTAGGTTCGCCCAGCAAAGCTTCCATATCAGGACCCCGTCTCTCTCTTCAGCTTGTTTATTACCCTGTGTCTGGTCCAGGGCTTACTCCTTCTGGATGTCTGCTGAGCCTCTATCCTCCTTGTCTTCTAGGTATCCCTGTTCTGTCATTCCCTGCTTCATTGCCCCCATCTTGGATTTTTCTCCTCCTCACAAGTCCTCCAGTGTGCCACCTCATTCTGAGCCTGTTTCCTTATGCGTAGTGTCATCACACACTGAACTTGGAGGACTCCCTGGAGGATCTACACTTGTGGTCTTCTCATGTGGACCCACCAGTTGGGGTCCATTCCCCCACTAACTACCCTTATTACCTAAGGGAAATGGGGTCCTGTCAGTCCCTAGCATTACTGATTAAGGTAATGACTTTATCACCCCTACTCACTGCCATCAAAACTTCCCTTCTACTTCTAAGGGGTTGATGGCCACAGGATAAGTGCTCTTTTCCCCATGTATACAATAAACTGTTAGCGTTGCCCCCTCCTGTTGCCACCTGGGCATTCCATACGAGGGAAAACGCTGCTGCTGAATTCACAGTGCCCTCGTTGTTCTTTGGCCTACATTGACTGGAATCATTCTTATCCCCGGTCCCCCTTTTACGCTTGTCCACAGAACTCCATGAACTTGGAGTCCATGTAAGGGCAGTCTCTCTTTATGTGTCCTTTGCCCCGCACTGGTAGCAGACTACTGGTACCTCCTTTGCCCCTGCATCTCCTTTCCGGGCTTCTCTGCATGGGGTTCTTCAACCTTCTTTCTCCTGCTCTCAGTCATCGGGGTACGGAGCTCTTTTAATGGAAAGTCCATCTCCACATACTCCTTTGTTAATTTCACTGCTGCCTCTAGTGATTGTGGCTGGTGCTTCTGAACCCAGACCCTTGTAGTCTCAGGGAGGCTCTGTATAAACTGCTCCAGAATAATGGAGTTCATTAGGACTTCAGTGTCCCATCAGTCTGGCTGCAACCCCATCGAGTGGCCCAGTCTGAAAATTTCTACTCAAAGCTCCTGGGGCATAGCCTGCCATCTCACATGGCTGCCCTGAACTTTTGGTGGTATTTTTCAGCTGACAGGCCAACTCTGTCCAAAATAGCATCTTTCAGTGTATCATAGCCTTTCGACAGGTGTTCGCTAAGGGCCATATAGCCTGCCTGAGCCTTGCTGGCCAGATAAGGGACCAGCTGAAGTGCCCATGCAACCTTGTCCCATCCAGCGCTGCTCAAACATTAATAAAAAGGCATCAGGGTCATCCCTTGGGGCCATCTTATATAGTCCCAGGTCCACTATTTGATCCCCAGTCCCCTCACTGACACTCACCAGCCTTTGCAGGAGCTGTTGCTGTAACTGGACCTGCTCTTGGATGAATTCTTGCAATGTTTGTTGTTGCACTGCCTGCCAATTCAGGAGTGCTTGCATCTCCTTTTGTTGTTCCAGGACAGCATCTCGTCCATGGTGCCCACATCTCCTGCCATCACGCAGGTGTCCCCATATGTATACTCATCAGCTGAGGGACTTACTCACCCTGAACAAGCCCACACATGTCACAGTGCAGCTCCCTTGCTACTTCATCAACCACACTGCCTGGCCAGTTCAAATGGTTTCTTCACAGCAGGGCCAGCTCCAGCTTTTTTGCCGCCCCAAGCAGTGAAGAGAGGGGGGAAAAAAAGATAAAACCGCGATCGGCGGCACTTCAGCAGCTGCTCTACCGCGCCGCTCCATTCTTCGGCGGCAATTCGGCGGCCGGTCCTTCCCTCCGAGAGGGACTGATGGACCCACCGCCGAAGACCCAGACATGCCGTCCCTTTCCATTGGCCACCTCAAGCACCTGCTTTCTGCTCTGGTGCCTGGAGCCAGCGCTGTTTCACAGTCACACAGGTTGGGCTGTTTACCTTTCACCATGGTGTGTATTTATAGTAATGCTGTACAGTATAGGCTGACAGCAAGAGTAGACTTCCCTGCCCCAACTCCCTGGCTCTGGCTCTGGCTGACCCTATCACAGGGGGAATTGAATGTCTCCTTCAGATAAAAATTCCTAGATGCAGGACAAAGTGGGGGAGGCATTAGGTGGTGGTTCCAGCCACACAGAACTCAATGCTGCTTGTAGGTGGCTTTCAGTTCCATCAATCTCATAGGTCCTTAACAGACCCTGCACCAGTGGAAGATTGCTATGGTGGAACAGAGGATGTGGGGGCAGAGACCCAAGGCCTGGTTGCACATACACCAGATGGCAGTTTTTCTATGCCAGTGGAATTGTCTGCTGGGCATTTATGGTTCAATTAAGGCTATTTTGTGTCTCCTGAGTGGTGCAAAAGAGTCATTACCCAGTGAGAATCTAGCCCCTTGTCTGCAGAAAAGGGGAGGGCTAAGGGAGAAACTCAGGTGACTGATTTTTGATGATGTGTGAGAGGAAGGGATCTTTGGGAGACTAGAAGGTGTATTGGAGTCCAAAGGCCATATACATGAGGTAGGGTGAATAAGCCTTATGGGAAGTGGAATAAAATATGTAATTTTTGCACATCTTTTATTGAGTTACTACATAGTCAAACTGTCACATGCCTTGCAACCTAACAGATTCTCACATATCTTGAGAAAGTGGCTGTTTCACACTATCTGTTACACTTATTTCATAAAGCAGACTTGCAAGACTGTCAGGAATATTTAGCAGCCCAGGTGTAAAATCTACTCACTTTCCACTTACAGTTATGACAGATAATGGAAAACAAAGACAGCATTACTCACCTCAGGGTAAGAGGTGAGTATGATTTTTGCAATGCTCTTGTATTGTGTTTGATGCATTGCATAACAAAAAAGCGGAATCCTGTTACGTTTAGGACAGTCTTGTACTGCTGCAGATTTTTCCATGCAATAAATATTTCCCTTGAGATTTAATTACTTCTGCCTTCATGATTCTCCTCATACTTTTCAACCCTTCATGGTCAGTCCTGGCCTTGTCCTCAATCAGTTTCTGGTCATCAGGTCTGACTCCCTGATCTACCAGCCACAATAGCAGATAGTGTCTTGCCCATGGAATTTTCAGTCCAGGGAAATCCCACTCCTCTCTACAGCTTAGGCAGCCTCCTTCCATAGTGTTAATGTGCTCAGAGTTCAAACACTTCGGCTCAGATCAGTGCATGACTTTAAAGATTTGCCGCTGTATGGTTATATATATACACAGAAGTTAAGTCAGACAAGATGTTCATGCCATTTGTCTCAAATGATTTGTTAGTGTTTATTATTACTGCATGTGTCACTGGGTCAATTTTTGGTTCATTGCTCATGGGTAAAAAGCACTACTCCAGCCTTCTGTGCTCCATGGAGCTCCAGCTGCAGTCCCTGGAACACAGCAAGAGTCTGGGTTGGCCTCCTAAACTTTATGGATTCTCAAGACTCCTACTTCTTCCCCATAGCCACAATGTTCCCTGAGGAAAGTCCTAGAGCACAGCCAAGCTTTCCATTATTTGGACCACCCAGTTCCTGAATCCAGTACTTTTAAGGCCCAGATCAAATGAATTCTGTGAGAGCGAGGTGCCTAAATACCTTTGAGGATCTGAGTCTAAAAGCCTCAGGGGCCTCAGAACTTTTAGGCACCTACCACGCAGTGGAATCCACAGCCCGTAGTTAGGTGTCCAGGCTCCCTTTACAAAGCATGGGGAGAGTTGGTGCCTAAGAACGGGATCCTCCAAAGCCAGCACACTGAGCAGGGAGCTGCCTGAACTACCCAGTAGGAAATGCAATGGGGAGAGGCTAGGTCTAAGACCCCCCCTCCCAAAGGAGTTAGGTGACTAATTCTGCTTGGGATTCACAGCCATGAACTTTCTCCTGGAGTCAGTCACCTCAGCCAAGTCAGTCCTTTCTCACACACCGAAAAGGAAGAGGAGGCACCAGTTGTGCTGCCACTGCCCCGTTATACCCAGAGCACTCATCCAGCATGTAAGAAACCTGAGTTCAAATCATCCATTCTGCCTGATGTGGAGCAGGGACTTGAATTCAGGTTTCTTATGCTACAGGTGAGTGCTCTAACTATGGGGCAATTGGCACAACCAACATCAATTCCTCTTCCTCTGTCTTTTGTGTGGTTTAGATGTGCTCTGAAAACAGCTACTGGATCAAGCCCTGCAGGTGAGATAGGTGGAGGAATGCCTAGTTTGTGAATCCTTCCAGGGCTTTGGTATGAGCTAGGGTGCTGAGCAGCTCAGCAAAATCAAGACTCAGGTGATTGTGCACATGTCCACCTGCAGAAATTTAGGCACCTAGAAGCAATTTAGAGGCCTACAGGTTTAGGTGGCAGCTGAGTTTGAGGATCTCAGTGGCAAATAAATGCTGGACTTAGGCACCTAAAATGGCAGTGAGGTGCCTAAGTTCCTTTGTAGATCTAGCCCTCAGTCCTTAGCTCCTTTCATTTAATAAGAGACTAATGTCCTCAAGCAGACTGAACACACAAAAACAATGATGCTCCAGAATGGAGAGGAACCCAGGTCTGTAAATCCTTTTCTTGTTTGAGGAGGGCAAAACAAACAAAATAGTGTATTTCTATTCCCTTCTTCCCCAGAAGGGAGCAATCCAACTGTAAATCTCCCTTTTCCTTCAGCAGAAAGAACCCAGTCAAAAACTCACAGCTGGGCTCCTTGCTGCTCTCTGTCAACATGATTTCCTCAGGATCTATTGAAACTACAGCACTTTTGAAAAGCAGGCCACTTACTTAGGTGCCTAAACATGGATTTAGGAGCTTAGCTTTATGCACCGTTATGTTTGTGATGTACATACAAGCAAGTTAGATTAAAAACAAATACTCTTGCTGGAAGGTTGGAATGTAACACTACTTTATTTCTTAGAATTCTGAATGATAACACACAAGAACCCAAAACAGAGAAAGGCAAAGCAGGCTGCTCTCTAAATCAGTGAGGCACAACTCATTCCACCTGACTGTTGGCTGGCTCTCTGCAGACTGACTACTCAAGGCCCAGATTGCATGCTTCCCTACAGAACCTCCAAGCCTGCAAGCATTATCCAGAAAGCTCTTTACAGATGTTAAGTGATAGCTTATACTTTTAATATAGTTTTCAATACACCTCACACCCATTTTTTTAAAAATAAACCATCATTGGACAAAACAATGTCATTATTAAAAGCAAAAGATGTGACTTTCCATTTAAAAACAATTTCTTAGTCTGGAGTTAAAATCTTCTGCAGCTGTGGGACAAAGGGACAGTGCTCATGTGGCTTCAGAAGAGTGTAAAGCTGTAGAAAAATATGCTATAACTATGAAACAACTAAATACAGGTGGACGTTTCCAGAGCAGATGTTGCATTTTCTCAGGCCTATGCCCAAGTGGCAAAACACTTCAATCTTTAGTGCTTCAGGGATGGGCTATAGAGGTTAATATCTAGCAGAGTTTTTTTCTGTGACTTTGTTGATAAGCATCAACAGTTACACGAGTTGTCAGCTAACAGTTCTCTGGCTTTAGCATATTGAACAGCTCCAACTGGTGTGCAAAAGACTCAAAGGAAGTGATGCTAGTGTCTGCAAGTGACACCTCTGTGGGTGTGAAAGCGAGTCTTTCACTGTGTGAGAAGAGCAGAGTGTGAGCGGAGATGTGAAGTTGAACACGTGCTGTCACAGAAACTGTGGTTAGTGTCTGGTGAGCCCATCACTCCAGGTTTCTTCTGCTTTTCTGACAACTGAATTTTCTGCTTCCTGGTTAATGAGCTGAGAGAGAGAGAAAAAGAGAGAGAAATAGAGAGAGAGACCCAGTCTTTAAAGGCTGGATCCTAATACTACTTCTCCCCTCCTGGGGCTGCACTTCAGGCCCATCTGTAGTAGAACAGCCTCTGTGTGTGGTGCAGGGGGAAGAGCAACACAGGTCAGAGAAAAATTAGACATTTGGTTATTGTGATCAATGGAATCTGGGCCCTGTTTATGGATATTTTTTCCCATTGAAACAAAATTTCTCTGTCACCTAACCAGAGAAAGAAGCAGCAGCACGAGGCAAAGAAACTTACAATGAACTACTGTTTGCTGAAAACGCTTATGCTTTGTATACTGAGTATATTGACAAGTGTAGTAGTGTTCGGCTTGTGTGAATTGAAGTGCATGTGTGAAGGTGCTTGAGATGGGATGTAAGAACTGGTAAGACTGTTCCCCTTCCATGTACTTTTTTTAAGTATCTGATGCTTGGAGCTATCAGGTACATTCCCTAAAGACCATAAATTTGCTCTTCAGAGGACTGGCGAACTGCAAGCATAGTACTTGTCTTCAAAAAGAGGAAAAAGGAGGACCCAAGGAATTATACACCAGTTGGCCTAACTTTGATACTGAGATACTGGTACAAATTGTTAAACAATCAACTTATTAAAACATAGAGGATAATAAGATAAGTAATAGCCAGCATAGATTTATCAAGAACAACTCATGCTAAACTACTCTAATTTCCCTTTTTGAGAGGGTAACCAACCTAATGGATGGGGGGAAAGTAGTAGATGTGATATCTGGACTTTAGTAAGGCTTTTGACACAATCCCACATGACATTCTCATAAGCATACTAGGGAAATATGGTCTAGAGATGAAATTTCTATATAGTGGGTGCATAACTGGATGAAAGTCTGTACTTAAAGTAGTTATCAGTAGTTCACTGTCACACTGGGAAAAAATATCTAGTAGGGGTCTTGCAGGGACTAGCCAGCATTCTGTTCAAGTACTAGTCTCTATTTTCATTAATGACTTGGATAATGGAGTGGAGAATATGTTTCTAAATCTGATGATGACACCAGGCTGGGAGGGGTTTGCTTTGGAGGACACCATTAGAATTCAAAATGACCGTGATAAACTGGAGAATTGGTCTGAAATCAACAAGATGAAATTCAATCAAGACAAGTGAAAAGTACTACTCTTAGGAAGGAAAAATTAAATGCAGAAATACATGGAGCAGTAGTGCTGCTGAAAAGGATCTGGGCATTACAGTGGATCACAAATTGAACGAGTAAACGAAGTGATGCTGTTGCCAAAAAGGCAAATATCATTCCAGGGTGTGTAAGACACAGGAAGTAATTTTGCCACTCTACCAGGCACTGGTGAGGCCTCAGCTGGAATATTGTGTCCAGTTTTGGGCACCGTGGCTTTAAGAAAGACATACACAAATTGGGAAGAATCCAAAGGGGAGCAACTAAAATAATAAAAAATGTAAAAGCATGACTTATGAGAAAAGTTCGAAATAATAGGGCATGTTTAGTCTAGAGAAGAGATGGCAGAAGAGGGATCTCAAAAGTCTTTAAATATGTTAATAGCTGTTATGAAGAGGACAGAGATCAATTGTTCTCCATATACACTGAGGGAAAGGCAAGAGGTAATCAGTTTAGTTTGCAGCAAAGGAGATTTAGGTTGTATATTAGAAAAAGCTTTCTAACTATAAGGGTAGTTAGGCATTGGAACAGGTTACCAAGGAAAGTTATGGAAACACAGTCAGTGAAGATTTTTAAGAACAGATGTTCTAGGTACACTTAGTCCTGTCTCAGCAGTGAGGAATGGACTAGATGAGCTCTGGAGGTCCCTTCCAGCCCTAGATTTCTATGGTTATGATGATCCCCAAGTTCTCTGAGATGATTGTTTTAACAGTATACAGCGACGGGGTGAGTCAGAGAGAGAGAGAGAGAGGAACCAGCCCACACTTCTTTTCAAACTGATGACATAGCTTTAACCAGAAGCTGGTGACACCCCCTCCAGCACACAGTTATTCCCCACTCCACCCTCCACTCCCCGCTTGGGGTGTGTGCGTGTGTGTTTTCAAAACTTGTGGTTGTAAGTTAAGTTCTGAACATTTGAAAATAAATGATCACACCTGGTTAGTAGCAAATTTGTGCCCGTTATGACTTGAGGCGTGTTTGGTGGAGGCATGCTGAATTCAATCTTTCATAGCTTTAAAATTTCTAAACTGATTTTCTTCCAATTTTGTTTGATAAGTAAGTCTCATCCTACACAATAACAATAAATGGCTTTGATGTAGCTCTGAGTTCACTTCAAAGATCTTTACAAAGAAGGTCAGTGTTGTTATCCCCATTTTACAGATGGGGAAATTGAGGCACAGAAAGGCAAAGTGACTTGTCCAAGGTCACCCAGCAGGCCAGTGGCAGAGCTGGGAATAATTAGGTCACCTTAGGCCCAGTCCAGTGTGCTATCCACTAGGCCATGCTGCCTGCAAAACACATTGTTTGAGGGTAGTCTTGCTCCTATAAATTGGAGTATAACTTTCTGATTTAACTAATGCTACATCATTTGGATATTATAGAAGTTTTAGATGTACCTTCTATAATCAACTTTTACCACCTCCCTATCCTCAGTTGCTCATAATTTTTCAGAACTTTAACCTTTTGGGTTGAAATATTCTATGCTGGGTCTCTACCTGAGCTGAATTTTTAGAATTATTCTCATCATAATTTTTTCTTCTGTTCCCACTTTTCCATCATAATAATACAATTTGCACATATCCAGATGAAGACAGCATAAGACAAAACATGTTTCTTGTCACAAACCTTGGGTACAACTGTTATTACCATATCACCACCTGCTTATCTCTTATCTATATAATCAGCATGGGCCATATTCAGTTGCGCATGGACTGGTGAATGTGATGGGGAATGTAGGTGTGTTGATGCTGGGGGATGAGTATAGGTGGATATGATAAATGAGTTGTGTGCAGGGGAGTTTATGTATGTGTGGGGGAGAATTTAGCTGGTGATTATTGAAGAACATAATAATGGCCATACTGTGTCAGACCAATGGTCCATCTAGCCTAGTATCCTGTCCTCTGACAGTGGCCAGCTGCAGAGGCTTCAGAGGGAATGAACAGACCAGGGCAATTTATTGAGTGATCCATTCCCTGTTGTCCAGTCCCAGCTTCTGGCAGTCACAAGATTAGGGACACCCAGAGCATGGAGTTGTGTCCCTGACCATCTTGGCTAACAACCATTGATGGACCTCCATGAACTTACCTAATTTTTTCTTGAACCCAGTTATACATTTGTGCTTCACAACCTCCCCTTGCAAAGAGTTTCATAGGTTGACTGTGCATTGTGTGAAGTACTTCCTTGTGTATTTGTTTTAAACCTGCTACCTATTAATTTCACTGGGTGACCTGTGGTTCTTGTGTTATGTGAAGAGGGTAAATAATTCTTCCCTATTCACTTTCTCCACACCAGTCATGGTTTTATAGACCTCTATCATATTCACTTCAGTCATCTCTTTTCTAATCTGAGCAGTCCCAGTCCTTTTAACATACAGAACCTGTTCCATACCCCTAATCATTTTTGTTGCCCTTCTCTATTGTTTTTACAATTCTAATATATCTTTTTTGAGGTTGGGTGACCAGAACTGCACACAGTATTCAAGGTGTCCCCTTACTACCTTCAGAGTGAAATCCTGGCTCTGTTGAATTAAATAGCAAAACTCCTATTTTTCAGTTTCACCATTAGCTTTTATGGTGTGGACTGGAGATGTGAGGGGAGCATGCTAAAGACTGAGAATATGGGGTACAATATGTGGAGGAAGGGGAATAAGGGCTGTGTGGATATATGGAGAGGGCTGGAGAAGGAAAATCAGGGTGTAACAGAGCTCCCTTTGGTAAACCACAGCTGAGTCATTGGAGCAGAAGCCCTCTCTGTTCCTGTTTCTCCCTTTCTGACTCCAGGGAGCACCCAGCTGGCTAGAAGACAGCTCCTGAATTTTTGAGCCTTGACATTATCCAAACCCATTGGAAGCAGAGGCAGTCATTGGCTCTGTTTAAGAAGAGTGAAATGGGTTGTTCCCTAGTAATGTTTTTAAAAGGAAGAGAGAAACCCAGGGTCGGAGGAAAGTCAGTGAAAAGAAAATCTCAGCCTTTACCATTTCCCAGTGCAGGCAGGTATATACATGGGGGAGGGAGGAGTTTTGGGGAAGTAGGGCCTGAAAGCAGCAATGAGGGAAGCTGCATCCTCTTGTATGCAAGCAGAGAGGGACTGGCTCCTGAATGGAGGACTACCACAGGGAGAGGAAGCTTTAGATGAACACCACAGGGCTAATCCGAGACTAGTTTAGGTAGCAAAAGTGGGAAATTGGGGTCTAAGAAAGCAGAAGATAAATACAGTGAAAGGCAAGAAAAGGTGTATGTGTGTCTGTAATGGGGTTCATTTGCCACATGAGCACCTCTTCATGGCACACTTAGCATAATGGCTGTCTCGACATATAGCGCCCCATACCAATGGTTGCTCCATTATTGTGGTGGTCTCTCTTCCTGCAACTTGGCCCTCTGGCCATGTCCACCCCTGCTAGGGTATCTTCCAGAGTAATACAGTCCAGTGACCTTACAGCAGGTCTTATGTCTGTCTCTCAGCTCCATGGTCCTTACATCCCCTTATCTCAAGGGATTTCACCTCACTTTTCTTGGTGGCTGATAGGGGAACTCAGGCTCTGCCTCTACTCAGATTCCAGTCCAGAGTCCCTGCAGCTGGCAGCTAAGGTCTTCTCCCTCAGACTCCTTGGTGCCTCCCTGAACCGCTTCCATCCCCCAGAGCATGACTGCAGACTCTACTTATAGCTTCTTTCTTCTTCTTCTTCTTCTCCTTCTTCTTGGCTTTTGTGGCATACAAGATTCACTTCCTGAGTGTTTTACCACCATGCACTGTACTTTGTATCTTCTTCATGACTTAGAGTCTTGCACCTTTCCGGGTATCCTTCAAGAATTGCAGAAGAGCTTTTCTTTTTATTAGGCCCCATTTTTCTTCTATTCTTGATAGATGTTGCAAGCAAAATTTTGTTACTTTAAGACCTCTGACTTTGCTATATAAATACTTCCTTTCACTGGTACAGTCTTCACAATCCCAAAGAGTATGATCTATCATTTCCTGGACCTTACATGTTACGCATAATCCATCTTTATACTTGTTAATTAGAAATAAATTACTATTTAACAGGCAATGCCCTATTAGAATTCTAAATGGAGCCACTTCAGTCTTCCTGTCAGGGCTTGGGTCATATTAACATTTTCAACTGGTGAGCAGACTTCTCAGAATTCTTCCCCTTTCTTTCATTTGCCCACAGTTCTTGCCATTCCTTCCTTAGCTCATTTTTGAATAGGTGTTTAAATTCCAATTTGCTTAAGGGGATTCCTAGGTGAACTTGTTCATGATTAATAGCACTTTTTGCCTATTTGTCCACCAGTTCATTGCCTACTATCCCTACATGTGCCAGGAGCCATGCTATTACTATGGTTAATCCAATTGTGCCAGTTTGGTTGTTAGCAGTAATATTTCATTAAGAATATCATTTCTGCTGTCAGACTTACCACTGTATATTGCCTGCTGTCTGGATAAGGAATCAGACAGGATGGCCATGGCAGCTAGCCAGACATTTATAGCCCAATTTAGTGCTAGAATAATCCTTGTTAGGTCAGCTGTTAAGATAGCTACGAAGTTAGTTAGCATTATGGTTTCCTTGAATCTGAGTGAGGGCATGTAGAAAGCTCTACCCACTCTTCCTGTTCCTTCCTCTTTGGAGCTGTCTGTATAGATTTGGCAGTAGTGTTCACACCACCATTTTATTGATTTGCTATATCTTGTATATTTATCATTATTATTTCATTTCTTTCATTATATAATTCCATGTTTCTCTCAGGGGGATACAGAGTATTTCTCCATAGCTATAGATTTTTCAATCTTCTATTTCCATCAATATTCCTTATCACGTCTATACTCTACTTACCTGGGGAATTTTGATTTTTTTTGTCTTACCCAACCTCCACTTAATTCCCAACAATCATTATACATTAACTTTGTGATGTCATCTTCACTATTACTTAGTCAAAGGTTAAGTCCAAAAGCTTCCTTGTAAGCGTTATGGGCATTTCACTGTCTGCTATCTGTAGTACATACAGCGGCATAGTAATAAATGCACCCTATCAATATACATTGCCTGTGCTTGGATAGAGTCTAATTTTCTCAGATTTGTGTTCACTGCTAACCCAAAGACCTGGCATCCATACTCAATAATTGGACTAACTTTCTAGCATTACCACCATTTTCTTATCCACTCCACAAGATGTTCCACAGACACTTTTAAGTAAGTTAATTCTGCCTTTGGACTTATCGTTAATATTTTCATTGTGGGCCCTCCAAATGAGCTTGTTATCAAATATCACACCTAAGAATTTGTAGTTTTTCATTATATTTATCTGTTGGTCATACAGATATAATTTTACATCTTTCTGGATTTTCCTCTTTTGTGAAAATAATTCCCTTAGTTTTCTATGGAGAAATGGAAGCCCCTACCTGTTTCTCTGTTCTGCACTTCTCTCACGTGCATCATTGATTCTTTTGGAGTGATTTCATGGTTTCTGCTTTTGGTCCGTATGGCACAGTCATCAGCAAATAACATGATCCCTATTCCTGTACTCATCTCCTTAAGGAGGTTATTTATCCTGATGTTAAAAAGGGTTGGCCTAATTACACTCTCCTGTGACGTTCTATTTGCAATTAAATATATGTTGGAAAAAGGTTTCCCTATTCAGAGGTGTATAGTTCTTTTGCTCAAGAAGTCCCTTATCCATCTGTACATTTTCCTATAACACACATGGAGGCCACTTTATGAAGAAGTCTCTCTCTCCATAACACATCGTAGGCTTTTTCCATGTCTATGTATCATGAATACTTTGGTGTTCATGCTTTTTTATGCTTCTGTCTCTATTTTTACAGTGTGGTCAATCACATTCCTACCTCTTCTGAACCCACTTTGTATTCCTTCTATGAACCTATTTCTTTCTAGGTGACTTATTAATGTTTTGATTACCATTCTTTCCATGGTTTTACCTAAACATGCTGTGAGGGAAACTGGTCTGTATGCCTCAGGACCTGAGCACATCTTACCTGATTGCCTCACTGGGATAATAATTGCATGTTTCCAGTCGTTAGGTATTTCACCTTTTAGCCATACGATATTATGGAATTTTAGTATCACCCTCATGCTTCCTTCACTTTGGAGTTAAAGCATTTCAAAGCTTATTCTGTCCTTACCTGGTGTGGTGCTTTTACTCCTTATCACTTTCTGGAGTTCTCTCATACTAAAGCTTTAATTAAAATAATATCCACATCCTCCTCCCACCTCTTCATCCTCTCATAATTATCCTTAATGAATGTTCTTTTCCTCTTCCTAATTTATATTCTTTGATCCTTGTCATTGCTGACTTTTTGAAACATAGTGGCCAGAATTTCTACTTTTTCTTTGCTGGAGCTTATTACTCTATGCCTGCAACTGCAAGGCTTTCTATTATATGGCTCTTACTATTTATTCCATTCATTTTCCTAATCTGTTTATATACCTCTGCCGTATTAATGATCTGGAGGATGGCATAGACTGCACTCTCAGCAAGTTTGCAGATGACACTGAACTGGGAGGAGTGGTAGATACCCTGGAGGGTAGGGATAGGATACAGAGAGACCTAGAGAAATTAGAGGATTGGGCCAAAAGAAACCTGATGAGGTTCAACAAGGACAAGTGCAGAGTCCTGCCCTTAGGATGGAAGAATTCCATTCACTGTTACAGACTAGGGACCGAGTGGCTAGGCAGCAGTTCTGCAGAAAAGGACCTAGGGTTACAGTGGACAAGAAGCTGGATATGAATCAACAGTGTGCCCTTGTTGCCAAGAAGGCTAACGGCATTTTGGGCTGTATAAGTAGGGGCATTGCCAGCAGATCGAGGGACGTGATCATTCCCCTCTATTCGACATTGGTGAGGCCTCACCTGGAGTACTGTGTCCAGTTTTGGGCCCCACACTGCAAAAAGGATGTGGAAAAATTGGAAAGAGTCCAGCAGAGGGCAACAAAAATGATTAGGAGGCTGGAGCACATGACTTATGAGGAGAGGCTGAGGGAACTGGGATTGTTTAGTCTGCAGAAGAAACGAATGAGGGGGGATTTGGTAGCTGCTTTCAACTACCTGAAAGGGGGTTCCAAAGAGGATGGATCTAGACTGTTCTCAGTGGTACCAGATGACAGAACAAGGAGAATGGTCTCAAGTTGCAGTGGGGCAGGTTTAGGTTGGATATTAGGAAAAACTTTTTCACTACGAGGGTGGTGAAGCACTGGAATGGGTTACCTAGGGAGGTGGTGGAATCTCCTTCCTTAGAGGTTTTTAAGGTCAGGCTTGACAAAGCCCTGGCTGGGATGATTTAGTTGGGAATTGGTCCTGTTTTGAGAAGGGGGTTGGACTAAATGACCTCCTGAGGTCCCTTCCAACCCTGATATTCTATGATTCTATGATTCTATGATTCTATTGGTGTCTTGATTTACTTTCCAGCAATATGTTCTCCAGATTTCTCTTTTTTGCCCTTTTTATAGCCCTTTGTGCACTTGCCTTACTTTCTTTATATTTGATTAAGTCCTTGCTTTTAAGAATTTTTTTGTTGTCTTATGTGCCTTATTCCTTTCCTAATTACAATTTCACATTCCTCTTTTTACCATGGAACACCCTTCCTATTGTTAAGTAGTGTTGGTATCCTAGGAATAGGTAGGCTGTCTTGATTCCCTTAGTAACATTACAACAGAATTCCTGAATATCTTCATTCACATATTCCTCACTTTTGTTTCTAAAGAGTTTCCAGTTTCCTTTTTTAAATTCCAAGTGGGGATATTATCATGGGTGTAGTTTGGGGAAGCAGAGATGGCATTGCCCCCCCAAACTGCAAGCCTTGGGCAGGCATGGAATTTGCTCCCCCTCCCCCTCACATGTGGCCCCATGGCCTGACTGGAGCTGTCCCCCTCCCAAATATAGAAGTCAAATTACGCCTACGGATATTATCCTCGTCTTTGGTATTTCCTATTTCCTTAATATGTAATTAATTCCCTTCTCTCTGTAAATTTCCCAGCTGAATTTTATGGTATAGAAGCTAAAGAAGCTTCCATCAACTGCATTCAATCTGGTAGGTGCTCCATCATTTAATATTACTAAATTATTCTCTTCAAAGAATAGCGCTAAACATTTTCCATTTTTATCATTTTTCTTACTTCTCCATAATCTGTTGTGACTATTCAGATCACCACAGATAATGAGCAGGTATGTGACATCCACAATTAATTCTTTCAGTTCCATAGCCTCTAGTTTCCTGCATGGGTTATAGACATTATAAAGTTTTAGAGGAGTAGAATTGCTTTGTATCAGTATCTCAGTAGCAGTATACTCGATACTTAGCTTCTGCTTCAAAACTTTAATATTTCCTTCACTTAGGAAAATATGAAGTCATTCGTTCATAGCATTTTTTAGCAGCTTTAATTATAATTCTCATTTTCTCTGTTTTCTTTCAGCCTCTTTCTACTACAACCTTTTTGGCTTTATAATCACAACCCAGCCCCCCCACACTGGGCTCGGTCATCAATGAAATCAGGCTCTCTTCTCTCTCTCCTGCTGCCAGATATTAGGGTTACCATATCTAACAAATAAAAAAAGAGGACCCTCCACGGGCCCAGCCCCGCCCCAACTCCACCCCGTCCCCGCCCTAGCTCCGCCCCCTCCTCCCTCCCACTCCCAGCCACGCGGAAAGGGCTCCCCGAGCGCTACCGGCTTCACGGTTTGCCAGGCAGCCCCCAGACTCTGCGCCCCCAGCTGGGCGCTTCCCCTCCCGGGCTCCAGCTGTGCTGGGGAAGCGCCGGCCAGGGG
>NC_048298.1:135944488-135990450 GCF_013100865.1 Trachemys scripta elegans
GGGGCTGCCTGAAGCCCATAGCGCTCGGGCAGCTCGGCTCTTAAACAGAGCCGAAGAGTCAGGGGAGGAGCAGAGCAGCCGCAGGAGGGGAAGTGCCCGGCCGGCATTTTCCCGGACATGTTCGGCTTTTTGGCAATTCCCCCCGGACGGGGGTTTGATTGCTGAAAAGCCGGACATGTCCGGGAAAAAGAGGACGTATGGTAACCCTACCAGATATGTCAATTGGCCTCTCAGGCCCAGATTAACCCTTTCAGGGCCTGCGTGAGGTACATACCCAATCACAGTGTTCCAGAGTGGGGAGAAAAAAAAACACATGTAAGGAGTAGTGACAATAAATAAAATACTTACTAATAGTTTATGGACTGCTAAAAATAGAAGAATATGTCACTAAAAGTATGCTGATTGCAAGGTTTGGGGGTCCAAAGACCTAAACTTCTACTAGTCTGATGTGTTAACCAAACAAACAATTAGACAAAAATAAATGGCAAGTCATATATTTTGGAGATATTTGGAATATATGTATCTGTGGAATGGGGAGGGAACAGTGAGACAAGAACAAAAATACCATTGCACTGTAGCTAAATACAGACTGTGAAATGAAGAGTCTTCCATGAATTAAAAACATTTTCAGAGTTCTCCCACACCTTCCCTTCCCGTGTCTGTGCCACTGAACTAGTCCAGGTCCAGCTGTTCTCCATCCTAGGCTCTCCAGGCCCCACTGAAAACAGCAGCCTCCAGCCAGCAGGAACCTTCTAAATCTAAACAGAACAAGTGAGACTACAAAGAAAACCTCCTTTCCCTTGATTGCCAGCTCTCTCTAGTGTCAGTTCACAAAAATTACAGGTGTGTAATATAATCTTCCCCTACAGGCAGCAAACCAATACAAGAATGATTGTGCTTGTGTTTTTGTTTCATTTTTTTTTTAAGGTTCAAAGCCTGATTGTTCTCTCATGTTGGTGTAAAGCAGAAGTAACTATTGAAATCTGTGGAGTTGGACTGCTGTAAAAATGATGTAAATGTGGTCAAAACCAGAGCTTTAATCTGACAGGGGAATGCCCCTCCTAACTAGAAAAAACAACAAGGAGTTAGGGCAGGGGTGGGCAAACTTTTTGGCCTGAGGGCTACATCGGGGTTCCAAAACTGTGTGGAGGGCTGGGTGTAGTGTATTAAATTGCTTCCTGTAGAATGTGCTACTTATGGTGTACTACATATGGCTGCTGGTCCTGGTGCTCTGAGCAGCATGGTAAGGGGGTGGGGAGCGGGGGGGTTGGATAAGGGGCAGGGGGTTCTGGGGGGCAGTCAGGGGACAGTGAGCAGGGAGGGTTGGATAGGGGGTGTGGTCCCAGGGGGCAGTTAGGGGCTGGGGGTCCTGGGAAGGGATGGTCAGGGGACAAGGAGAAGGGGGGGGGGTTGGATGGGTCGGGGTTCTGAGGGGGCAGTCAGGGGGCGGGAAGTGGGAGGGGATGTAGTGTATTAACTTGCTCCCTGTAGGAATGTGTTACTTATGCTGTACTACTTATGGCTGCTAGTCCTGGTGCTCGGTAAGTAGCACATTTCTAGGGGGAGCAAGTTAATACACTACACCCGGCGGCTCTCGCAGCCATGCTGCCCAGGAGGAGCTTGCAGTCCCACCGCCCAGAGTGCTGGCGGCATGGCGAGCTGAGGCTGTGGGGGAGGGGGGACAGCCTCTCCAGCCGAGAGCTCAAGCGCCAGGCAGGATGGTCCCACAGGCCAGATGTGGCCCATGGACTGTAGTTTGCCCATCTCTGAATTAAGGTGACCAGATAGCAAGTGTGAAAAATCGGGATGGGTGTGGGGGGTTATAGGAGCCTATATAAGAAAAAGCCCCAAATCAGGACTGTCCCTATGAAATCAGGACATCTGGTCACCCTACAAGGTCCTTAAGGTCCTTTAAGGTGCCACCGGACTCCGCGTTGTTTTTGTGGATACAGACTAACACAGCTACCCCTCTGATACTTGCCTCCTAACTAGAACGCCGGGACCTTAGCACCTGTTACATGATATCTCCTCCTCAGACTAGCCAGGCTGACAAAGGTCTGGCACTGGCATAGGCAGGGCCGGCTCTAGCGTTTTTGCCGCTCCAAGCAGCAAAAAAAAAAAGCCGCAATCAGCAGCAATTCGGCGGCAGCTCTACTGCCGCTTCATTTTACGGCGGCAATTCAGTGGCAGGTCCTTTGCTCCAAGAGGGAGTGGGGGACCTGCTGCCGAAGAGCTGGATGTGCCGCCCCTCTTCATTGGCTGTCCCAGGCACCTGCTTGTTACACTGGTGCCTGGAGCCGGCCCTGGGCATAGGGATCCCAGGAGGAGCAGAAGTTATCTGCTGTCCTTTAGAACCATTCCTTCTGTGACCAAGGGAGCTGTCCATGTGCTCTAAAACAGGAGATAAATAGTTTAGGCCTGCAATCCCTCCCAGGGTGTGGCTGAGGTGGGCAGAGTTAAGTCTGGGAAAGGAACATAACCTGGTTGTGGAACACTTTGGCTGTCTGACAGAAAGTTAGTCACAACAGTCCTGGCTCTGTTGTAAGATTGCAGCACTCCTGACTCTGGTGTTTGACTTCTTACACCAAGCCTCACTGCACATGCCATGGGAAACAGGGTGGGAGAAGGAGCTGGTCTGGCAGCTGGATAAACCCAATGCAGTGGTCCTTTGCCTTGGTGAATCAAGGTACTTGTGGTGCTGATCTGAAATTTCAGAGAACCAAATAAAGTTGTGGAGTGTGTCTCCTTCTTGCCCTTTCCATTTCTCTGTTGTGAGCACAGGAGCAGGATTTTCTGTGATGTTGGGGTGGGTGGGGTACGGGCAGTATTCATGGTTCACATCTTCCTTGGTGTGGAAACTCCATCTGCTAGTTGAGAATATAGTCAATTTCCAGTTGTTACCTCCCAGTGCTGTAAATGTCTGGTGTAACAAACTCCAGTAGGGTCTTGAAGTTCAACAATAGCATAAATCTGCCTGGTCCACCTTCAGAGCTGACCATAGGCGTGCACAGCACATTTCATTAGGATGTGCACCCAGCGAGCCCCGCCCTAGCCCCGCCCCCATCCACTCCCTCCCACTGCCTGCCCCATGAATGCCCCGCTCAGAATCCCCAACCCCCCCTGCTCCTTGTCCCCTGACTGCCCCCTCCTGGGACCCTGCCCCTAACTGCAGGGCCGGCTCCAGGCACCAGCCGACCAAGCACATGCTTGGGGCGGCAACTTGGGGTAGGGAGGCGCTCAATTTTTTATTTTTGGATTCGGCGGCGTGGTGCTCGGGGGGGCGGGGCTTCAGGCGGCGTGGTGCTCGGAGGCGGGGCGGTTGCTTCGGGCGGCATGGTGCTCGGAGGGGGGCGGGGCTTCGGGCGGCGTGGTGCTCGGAGGCGGGGCGGTTGCTTCAGACGGCATGGTGCTCAGGGGGGCGGGGCTTCGGGCGGCGCTTGGAGGGAGGGTGGGGCTTCGGGCGGCGTGGTGCTCGGAGGGGGGTCGGGGGCTTCGGGCGGTGCTCACGGGGCGGGGCTTCAGGTGGCATGGTGCTCGGAGGGAGTGCGGGGGCTTTGGGCGGCGTGGTGCTTGGGGGGGCGGGGCTTTGGGCGGCGTGGTGCTTGCGGGGACAGGACTTTAGGTGGCGTGGTGCTCGGGGGGGCGGGGTTTTGGGGGGTGGGGGCTTCGGGCGGCATTTGGAGGGGGCGGGGCTTCGGGTTGCGTGGTGCTGGGGGGGCGGGGATTTCGGCGGCGCTCACGGGGGGGGGAGTACGTCAGGGCAGGGCTCTTCTTTTTTGCCCAGGGCGGCAAAAAAGTTAGAGCCGGCCCTGCCTAACTGCCCGCCAAGACTCCACCCCCTATCTAAGCCTCCCGGCTCCTTGTCCCATGACTTCCCCCTCCTGAGACCCCCACACTGTAACTGCCTCCCTAGGACCCTACCTCCTACCTGTCCCCTGACTGCCCTGACCCTTATCCACACCCCCGCCCCCAGACAGACCCCTGGGACTCCCACACCCCATCCAACCGCTCCCCGATCCCTGACAGGACTCGCAGAACTCCCGACCCATCCAACTCCCCCTGCTCCCTGCCTGCCCCGACCCCTCTCCACACCCCCACACCCTGACAGGTCCCCCCGAACCATCCAACCCCCCCTGCACCTTGTCCCCTGACCACCCTGACCCCTCCCTACCCCTGACAGCCCCCCCCGAATCCCCGAGCCATCCAACCCCCCCTGCTCCTTATCCCCTGACCGCCCCCTCCAGAGACCCCCCGCCCCCTAATCACCCCCAAGCCCACCCCCCAACTATCAAACCCCCCTCCCCACCTCCTGGCAGCTCTGTCTAGTGGCTGCTCCCACCCACACACTCAAAGTGGCAGAGGAGGTTCCCTCTCCTTGGGTGGGAAGGTTGGCTAGTGGTTAAGGCATAGGACTCAGGCTCAGGTGTTCTGGGTTTGAGTTTCTGCTCTGCCACAGACTCCCTGCATAGCCTTGGGAAAGTAACTTCACCTCTCTGTGCCCTAGATCCCACCTGCCAAATGGGGCCAATACTGACCCTGCCTCCTAGGCTAAATCCATTCATGGCTGTGTGATGGTGGGGGAAATGGAGATACCAACGTGGGTAGATTTGGGCTGAATTTCTCCACAGCCTGAGAGTGACAGCCAGCTCCACACAGGGGGGATGGGAGAGAGAGGGGCTCAGGCCAGCTCCACACAGAGTGGGGTCAGGGCTTCAGCCCTGCAACTTTTGCCACTAGGGTGGCTGTGGCTCCCAAGCCGGGGACTTCAGCCCCCACATCTTCTGCCACGGACCAGGGCGTCTCCTCCCTGCCCCAGTGTGGCTCCTCTCACCCTCCCCTCCAGCCCCCCAGTGCAGCTCCTGCAGGGGCCCGGGGCTTCTCCTCCCCCACTCCAGCTCAGCTCCTCTTCTCCCCCTCCCCCATGTCTCCTGCTGGTATCTACCATTGCACCCAGCCCTAGCCTAGCTGGGCTCCCTTGGGTCACCTGATGCCTGCTGTGGCCGGAGTCGAGCCCAGCTGGCAGGGAACAGCCATACATGTGGACGCCATGGCCATCAGCCCAAGAGGTGCGGGGTGGCCCTAGGTAAACAGGGGCTGGCTGTGCTGCTGCTGCTAGCCCTGCACTCCTGCCCACACCTAACCCTAAAGCTTTGTTTTGTTTTGTTTTTTTGGTGAGACTCACTCAGCCCCTGCCAGAGCAGGGAGGCAGGAAGCAGTTGATCTGAGCCTGCCTGGCAAACAGCTGATCGCAGCTGTGCACAGGCTGCCCCTAGGAAACAGCTCAGCTGAGGAGGCACCCACAAGCTGCCAACATCTGGTCATCCCAGTGGGTGCTGAGCACCCCCTATTTTTTTTCCACCTGCAGCTGCAGCAGCCTCCTCCCTTTCCCCCTCCCCCTGGAGCCTCCAGGGGAGGGGGAGGAGCAGCCTCCTATGGAGCTGATCAGCCCCCACCATTGAGCAATAGGTGTGTTTGACCTTCAGCAGAAACATCTCTCTGGCATAGATCTCTGGATCTGCTCCTCTATTCCGTTCTGGTGTGTTGAAAACCACTATGTTTTCCAAATGTTGGCCAGCCTTTAAAGAAGACATTGCCAACCAGTAATGAAGCCCTAGGAAGGAACTGCCACCCCGTACCCCCTGAAGCACCCGATCTACATTTTAATTTTTTTTAAATATCGGTAAATTTTCCTTATCATTAATAGCCTCTGCTCCTTCCTCATGGGCTGCCAGAAGTTGTCTGGGAGCCAAGGATAATCTAACAGGTTGTATTTCTGGAATGCTGAAAGGTATCAAATTTTTGGCTTTCTACAGCAAAGTTATATTACATGGGGGGGATTTCTCAGCTTCTTCCAAAGGGAAAAAATATATATAGTGCTACCCTTGTATTTGAAATGACCAGGATCTTCAGCTCCTGAGGTGAAACCATGCCCCCAGGGGGGACGGAGCAGCACTACAGAGACAGCAGAGGAAGAAGGACCCTGGAAGAGCTGCTCATAGGGATGGACAGGAGGAATCAGGAGAAGTTTGACTTCCTCAGGGCATGGGAGGATTTGTCTTTTCAGCAAGAAGAGACACTGATGAACTGGTTCCTGGAGCAGAAGGCACACCAGAAGGAACTGGGAGCATTCCCTAAGGGAGAGACTCATTGAACTGGTGGCTGAATGAGTTTGGGATCTGCCTGCAGCCTAAGCCCCTGAACATGTCCATAAATCTCCACTTCCTCCGAGGGTGCTGCTGAGCCAGAGCGTCATCCTTCAAGAACTATCCCAGTGGCCAGGAGGAGAACATGGAGCCTGCAGGCCTTCTGGGACCACGCCCTCCATTGGTACCCAAAACCCCTCACATCCAGTAGGGGAATGATGAACTTGCAGTAGTCCCTGAACCTCACCAAGTGCCTGTCCCCCCAAGCCCTGTTGAGGAAACATCCCCAGTTTCCCCCCAGAGTTTTCCCCTGTCATTCCCCCCTTGTTCATGAATGCATTTCCTTAGTGTTTTGAAGATTTTTTGGTTGCTCTTTCTTTTTAAAGAAATTTTAATTACACATTCTATCTAGTACTTTTAATAGACATTGTTATTTCCTTCTCTTGTCTGTGGACCCTCCTTCCTAGTGTGAGAAACTGATGACATGTTGGGTGGTCCCACACCCAACCCCAACCCCCCAGCTTCAGAAATATCCAAGTCCCAGTAATACACAGGAGGGAGGGGGGGGAAATGCAGTTAAAGTAATGCAGAAAGCATGCTAGTTTTCAATGCGGCAGAAAAGCATAGAAAAGGTTTTGATGAAACTCTCTATGGCTTTGCTTGCATGCAAACAATCAAAACACAATTCCAGTTATAATACAGGCAATGGCAGCATCTGCCATTACCCTGTGCATAAACAGCCCCTCCCTCCCCAATTGTAGCAGGGATTGGTGCTGTGTAACTGCTGCTAAGTGCAGATAGCGCCACTGATAATGGTTAAAAAAAAAAAAAGAATGGCTGAATACCTTTCTCTCCTCTCTCCACCCCCACAGCAAATCTTTATAAGGTAATTCCGAGAAAGTTAGTGCTCCTGATAACAGAGGTTTGTAAGCACATTTGAATAGTGAGGAGCCTTAGTATGCAAGCACTGTTCAGTATTTGAAAATGTTGTCATGTTTGTTCTTTTTGTGGAGGAGCCAGGACCCTAGGCGAAACTTCTACCTTGCGCTCCCCTTCCCCCCAGAGCATGTATGTAGCAGGCTATATCCATAGATCTCAAATGCTTTACAAAAGCAGGAAAGTTTCATTATACTCATGTTACAGATGGGGAACTGATGCACAGAGCCACCCTGACTTGCCCTAGATGACACAGTAAGTCAGTGGCAGAGCTGGGCAGAGAACCCAGGTTCTACTCATTCCCAGGTCTGTACCCTTTCCACTGAATCCTGCTGCCTGCTTCCCTCCTGGGTATAGTGTTGGGAGGAGGGAGGTGATCTGCTACTTTTCCCTTGGTCTCTCTACTGCAGCAATGGGGCTCTCTCCTCTGCCCCAAAGCATTTATAACCGAATTAATCTGGAGACAGGTGCAGTCTGTCTTTCAGGCCTGACCCAAAGGCCAATGGAAGTTTTGGATCCGTGTCTTGGTCACTCGGCAAAGCCGCAGATGTCCTAAGCTCTCCCCACACATCAGTCCCCCCCTTCTCCCACTGCCTTTGGCCTGTCAGGCTCCCCTGACCTGCCCCTACCCCTGCGACCTGACACCACGTGGAAGGCAGCACCCGGCCGGGCCCCAGGCTGATCCGCAGTGGCCCTTCTCCAGCCAGCTGTGTGCTGGCACCCCAAGATAGGGAACCCCCCACATACGTGGCCCCAGCCCATGGGCAGCTGCAGCAGGGCGCCAGGGGATGTGAGCAGCCAGGCCCCCATGCTGCTCACCGGCCGCTCCAGGCTCCCCTCCGTAGGCCCTAGGTGGAGCTCGCCCAGCTCAGGCTCAGGCTCGCGGCCCCGAAGGTGCCGGCAGCGACACAGCGCCATGGTCTGTGGGTCGGGCCGAGAGCCTGCACGCGACCGACTCCGACATGCCATGTGGCCCTGCTCCCGGGGCGGACTGAACCACTGCGACCTCTAGCAGGGAATACAGGGCTGCACTTCCCATCCCCTCTGGCTGGAGAGATGGTATCGCCCGCAGAGCCCTGCACTCAGCTGGTTGCTGCTCTTTGGGAACCGCTTTTTGGCTCCCCCAAATCTTGGCGCCCTAGGCAGCCGCCTAATTCGCCTAGTGGTTACACCGGCCCTGATGACAGCAAGGGAGTTTGTTCTCTGCCTTAATCTCTGTAACTAGAGTCAATTTTTGAGTCAGAGTTGCTCTCTGGGAACTCGGCACTGGTGTTTTTGACGGAGCTTGATGACAGAGGGATTTGCCTGGATGCTGGTTATGGCCACTTCTATTCAGGGACTGCTGTCTACAGTGTAAAATAATCAACTTCCAATAAATGTATTTACCCAGATTCCATCACTGATTGCTCCCCCAATAAGAAGCTGACTTGCAAGTCCCTGGACATCTGCCTCTACTCAGCAGAGGGGTGACATGCATCTCCTTTCCTCTCCATCATCTAATAACCTTCTCTCACTCCCTTTTTTGCAGCAGCATTATTAATCCTGTGAAATAGGATATTCCTCTTCAAGCATGGATTACATCTGATAATGAGTCTCAGGGCAGCAGAATTCACTGCAATTCAACACGGAATGCAAGAAAGAAAATTCAGGGACTTGTGTCATTTTAACAAAATGTTATTATTTAAGCATACAGTCTCTTAAACTGGAGTGTATCATTAAACAAAAAAAAGCCATAGTGTGCAGTTTCCATAGACCCAACTTTCCCATTTGCTAGATGTCTGATCAGTTCACTGCCATCAAGTCCAATGGAACCTAAAGGAGAACCTATCCATTGTATGGACTAGGGTCTTGACTTGTGAAAATGTAAAGTATTAGACTGTATATATACACTTCTAGTATCTCCTGAAATGTGTGGGAGATGGCTGGTTTGCACTCTTTGTTTAACGGACACTGTCAACTTGATCAGATTTCTGTCTAAAGTTTTTTAGATTTAATGTTGTGACAAGTAACCCATAAGAGGTGTAAAACTGAGTGAGATTAGAGAAAATTTTAATTTTTCCATTGAATTTGTCTACTAAGTATGTTTAATAATACTCTTGTGTAGTCATTTGCTCTGCTTGTGGACAGTTGAACTTAGTCTGATGCATTAGTACGGGCACATTACACCCATTCACTGCTCTGGAATCCTACATGCATAGTTTTTCCTGGACTCTGCAAAAGTGTATTTAACAGTAATTGTAATGAAGGACCTTCTAATGTTTCAGAGTTTGGGTGGATGCTGCAATATAAGTATTTCTCATTTAAAAGATTATGCAATAAAGTTTCACTGAATAGTAAATGCAATGCATTGCATGAATTTCTATTATATACAACAATTACAACTATATATAAAACACTACATTAAATAAATGTTAAGGTTGCAAAGTCTAGCACTCAAAAATTGGGCAATGCCAGAATTAAAATTGCTCATGCAATCTTAATTTATCCCACGTGGGCATATGCATTTTGAAAGCGTCTCTCTCATCATCATGTAAGAAGTCTGTAGCAGAGCCAGAACCCCACACTTCT
The DNA here is from genome assembly GCF_013100865.1 of Trachemys scripta elegans. Classification (NCBI taxonomy): domain Eukaryota; kingdom Metazoa; phylum Chordata; order Testudines; family Emydidae; genus Trachemys; species Trachemys scripta. The sequence continues at coordinate 135,954,136 of NC_048298.1, forward strand.
GCCTTCCAGTAAAGTGCTTTGACCACGGGAAAAATTCCTTTCTCTTTTTGCAACCCTCTGCCTCATTTACTGTCTAGCTCTAGCATGTGCATTGAAAGAGTCTGGAATACCAAAGAACAAAGAATATGCGATCAAATAATTAACATTGTTTCATAATTATAGGGTAACCTAATTTCTGGCATTTCCATTTAAGTGATGGACTCTGAAACCTTAATGTACTTTTAATGTAGTGGTTTTTTTAATGTAATTTTAATATTTTAACAGAAACATTAAAATACACTAAATTTATATTATCTGGAATGACATTGATCTCACACATAGGTCATCCAAAGGATTTCAACAGAGGATTTTTAGATCCACAGCACAAATCTTTACCTTTTGAGCTAAAGAAGTAACTAACAACAGTGATAGGCTGTTATCCTCCATGTGGTCTAGTTGCGAGAAGGGTAAACTGCACACGCTTTGGAAACGGCTTACACAATATTAGGTACTGTATGCTCGACAGCAGAAAGTTGGTAACCATAATATCTGGGTTATCCTCACAGCTGTGGAAGAGAGTGGGCTTTAGTAGTTAAGGGCAGCACAGTCATGCCCACAGATTTGACACATTCATCAGGGAAGGAAGTGTAGCTGTGAGTGAGACCTGAATCTGATATCTAAATATACTTTTATGTATAATTTCACCAGAATTCAAGTTGTGTTCCTTTCATTTTGCATGAACTATCCCAGTAGATGTGAAATTATGTTAAACCTGCTAAACCAATTTGTCACTACAATCCAGCGATGTTTTAGATATCCATCAGAGTGGCCCTTTTCTCACAAATCCATTTGTATAAGGAGAGGCAGCTATCTGCATGCATTTCAGTCATCTTATAAGCAGCACAATTTTCTCCTTGCTTCCTTCCTTGTATTTTAAAACTGAAAAACAAACCAACACAAAGATAAGAGAGATCAAAGTATAACTTGGTTCTACAACACCATAAAACATAAATAGTGAAACAAAGAAGAACAGATGCTTTCTTGGTACCACCTTACTTTCAGAGGGACTGAGACATGGAGGGCTGGGGGTCAGGTCTCCAAAGGCCACACAGATGGGGCTTCCTTTGGGTTACACAGAAGGCGGGTGTCTCCCAGAATCTGCCATTATTGATGGATTTCACACATTCTTTATGTTTTTTAACCTTTCTCTGTCTCACTGGTGGCTATCCAATTGGAAATTAAAGGTCCCATGGAAAGAGCAGAGGTGTCCATGAAGTATCCTGGCCAACATTCCCCCTCTCAATAAAACAGGTTGCTATTCTTACAGTTGTTACAAAATCTCAGCCTTTTGGAAATATATTGACTTATTGGAATTTGTATATGAAAGATGAATTGTGGATCAAGCTTGCAATGGGAGGGGACACAAAGCACTGAAAATGACTCTGGAATTAAGTAGAATATTTATCCTGGTGGAGAGAAAAACAAGGACCTGTGATTGCTCTCATTGAATCAATGATAAAACAAGCATTGGGTTTGCCTTTCCACTGTCTTACACATCATATGGAGAGACAAGGTGAGTGAGGTAATATCTTTTATTGGACCAACTTCTGTTGGTGAGAGAGACAAGCTTTTGAAACCTTGTTTCTCTCACTTACCTTGTCTTTGTAATATGCTGGGCCTGACACAGATGCAACAACACTGCTTACACCTTGTATAGTCATTTACACCTGTCAAGAGTGGGCTTCAGGTTGTGGTGTGCTTTACTTTGTTTTCAGTGTGCCCTTGTATGGATAAATCATCTGGGCGGGTGGGGAGGGGGAATATACTTGTCCAAGCAACTGAGGCAAGTTAAATTGATGGCTTGGGCTGTGGGTGAGCAGGACGTAAAGTAAAGGGGGATCATAGGCATGGAAAACATATTTTAAAACTTGAGAAGGGTTGCACATCAAAGCTGTAGACTTATGCAGCTCCTCAGGATCTGCTCCACACTCTCTGGGCAGAGGCACCACTGCCCACTAATTAGCTCATCTGTCCATGTCAGACATGCAGGGTCTATTTACTACCTCTCCATTTTGACACTGTTGGGTGGAGGAATGGGGAAAGTTGCTGGCCGTATTGGCTCTTTGTTTGGAAGCTGGGAGCCAACGAGGACTGGGAAAGAGAGCACGCCATAGAAATGAATGGGGCAATTCACATCTCTGCAAGGCTTCTAAGGATCTTGAGGTGGGTAAGTTACTCAGGAGATCCCTTTCCCCCTCCAGCTCTACACCAGGCAGGGATTCCCCTGTGCCAAGGAAATCCCTAGCTGCCCTGTTAGGCCGGTTTTACAGCTCCTTCATACAACAATGTAAGTACTGGGGGCTGAGAATCTGACCTCGCGTCTCCAGAGGCAAAAACCTAAAAACTTTCAATATGTCTGGAAATGTTCACTGTTCTTATTTGAAAATTAATCTACCTGTGTCCCTGTTGTTTGGAATCATCAAGCCATATCCATCTTCCTTTCTTCTCTTCATAATTTAATCCAGTCCAAAGAAAAACAGCATCTTTGTCCTTTAATTTGTTTATAAATTCCTACAGATAGAATTACATCATTGCACCCTAATAATAATGGCATGTTGCAAAACTCCATTGCTAATAAAGTTCAATAGTAACACAATATTTGTTTGTGCACTTTTCATGCCTAAGGATTCAAAAGTGTTTTTATAAACCATCAAACTATGCACATGGGGCCAGATTTGCAGCTGTTCCCAGATTCACTAGTTACAGCTGGTATGGGGGAGTGGCATGGGAGGCAGATCTTGGGGTCTATTCTATGCTCTCCCAGCCCATGCTAGCTTACTTCAGACCAGCTGCAGGTTCTAAAGCACACCAGCTTGTAATGGGTCTTCTTGCCGAGGGACTGCAAGGGTTAGGGATGCTGAAGAGCACTTCACTAATTCTGTCAACTGAAGATCCAAAAAATGTTGGGGAAGTCCCCATTTTCTTTCTAGTCGCTTTTTGTTGCAGGAGTGACAAAGTTGTTGTTTAGGATTTGGCCCATGGGACGTGATTCTCCACTGCCTTGTACAGACATTTAAACTTCTGCAAAGGAGGTCTAATGTATGTAGAGAAATCACTCCACCCACCGGTGAAAAGCAGCAGCCTTTGGAGTGGTTTAGTTGTGCACAAAAGTTTAGGACAAAAATTGAAGGACAGAAATCCCTGAATCAGTTTACTAAATAGTTATTGTTGTCAGGACCGGCTCCAATGTTTTTGCCGCCCCAGGCAAAAAAGAAGAGCGCCGCCCCACCGTACCTCCCCCCCGCGAGTGCCGCCGAAATCCCCGTCCCCCCAGCACCATGCAACCCGAAGCCCCGCCCCCCCCCCGCGCACCGCGCCCCCCGAAGCCCCGCCCTCCCTTCGAGCACCACGCCGCCCGAAGCCCCGCCCCCCGAGCACCACGCCTCCCGAAGCCCCCGCCCCTCCTCCGAGCACCGTGCCGCTGAATCCAAAAATAAAAAATAAAAAAATCGAGTGCTGCCCTGCCCCAAGGTGCCGCCCCAAGCATGTGCTTGGTCGGCTGGTGCCTGGAGCCGGCCCTGATTGTTGTTGGGGTTTATCACTAGGACAAATTACTGCAAATATTGTTTATGTGAAATTTAGGCTGATGCACATCACATCCTTCAGACAGCCAGCCCAGAGGTTTCTTCATATACAGGGGTCTATTTTCCCTCAGCACACTTACTTACTAGCCGTTAATATTGCATTATATGAGCATATTTATAGAACTGACCTCTATTAATACAGGGAAATATTCTGCTCTATTTCAGATTTATATCCATGTAAATGAGATCAGAAGTTGACCCACAGTAGGCAATACAGATTTACCATTTCAGTTTCATCTTCAATAACAAGCAACTCAGATTTTTTTTCTGAACAAAATTCTTTACTGTAGTTCCAAGTCTCACAATCTTCTGAGTAATAGTAACATCTCCCACTGTGCAGCACCCATCCATTGGGGCAGAGCTCACATTTTGACTCTGAAGAGTTAAGGAGTGAAGAGATATTAATATTCGTTATTTATAATTGTATTATGCATTGCCCAATTCAAACTTTTGTTGTGGATTTTGAAAACAGAAGCCAAGATTTTTTTTTAAAATGGGTGCCTAAAGTCATGCCCTCAAGTCTGTATTTAGGCACCTAAATAGGTGCATGCTTTTAAAAGTCTGAACGTTAAAATGAGGCATTTTTCATGCCTCATGTACCTTGTACCTTTTCTACTTGTGCTGCTTTTCCTGTGGCTTTTCCATAAGGAGAAGCCCAGCAGGCAGTAGTTGGGAACTATCTGATCCAATTAAGCAGCAGCTAATGATTGGCTCTGACTCCCAGCTGTAAGATATCAGTGAGGTCTCAGTGCTGTTGTGGGGTGGAGGTGAGAAGGTATAAACACTTTTCTGGAAGGGTTGGTCTCCTGAGGCAAGAAAGGGTTGTGATCCCTGAGCTATGGGGTAGGGGAGCCTGCAGTATCAGTCCAGGTCAGGACTATCATTTGTTACAAAAGCATAAGGAACATAGAAAAGTGACAGAAAGTAAAAGAGTCTGTGCAGAAGGCTGACATGGAGTGGGAGTGTCTGACTGTTTTGTCCCCCGAGCCAGTGGGCAGGCCCATCACACTACAGCCTCCTTCCATGAAGGCTTCTGAATATAACAGGGGTGGGCAAACTACACCTCGGGGGCCACATCTGGCCCTCCAGACATTTTAATCTGGCCCTCAAGCTCCCGCCAGGGAGTGGGGTCCAGGGCTTGCCCTGCTTCAGCCGGGGAGCGGGGTCAGGGGCTTGCCCCACTCTGCGCGACTCTTGGAAGCAGTGGCATGTCCCCCCTCCAGCTCCTACACATAGGGGTAGCCAGGGGGCTCTGCATGCTGCCTCTGCCGCAAGCGCCTCCCATGCAGCTCCCATTGGCCGGGAACCCTGGCCAATGGGAGCTGCAGGGGCGGCACCTGTGGACGGGGCAGCGCGCAGAGCTGCCTGGCTGCGCCTACATGTAGGAGCCGGAGGGGGGACATGCTGCTGCTTTTGGGAACTGGGAACTGCTTGAGGTAAGCGCCGCCTGCAGCCTGCACCCCTGACTCCCTTCCTCCCTCCCTCACCCCAAGCCCCTGCACCAGCCCTGATCCCCCTCCTGCAGTCCAAACCCCTCGGTCCCAGCTCGGAGCACCCTCCTGCACCCTCAACCCCTCATCCCCAGCCCCACGCTAGAGCCCACACTCCCAGCCAGAGCTCTCACCCCCTCACACACCCCAACCCCCAATGTCATGCGCATTCATGGCCCGCCATACAATTTCCATACCCAGATGTGGCCCTCGGGCCAAAAAGTTTGCCCGCCCCTGGAATATAAGATGCACCTGTTGGAGAATGCCTAGGTTAAGGACATGGGGCCACATTCTTAAAGGTATTTAGGTACCTAATGACGCAAGGGCACTTAATAGGATTCTCAAAAGTACCTAGACACCTCACTCGCATTGATTTTTGTCACTTAGGCACCTAGTAGGACTTTCAAAAACACCTATCTGCATTGTAAGGTGCCTAAATTCCTTTAAAAATCTGGCCCATGGTGCCAACTCACTTAAGTAGTGCTTGGTTCTAAAAACATTGGCTGAAATCCTGGCACTATTGAAATATGTGGGAGTTTTGCTATTGACTTTGGTAGGGTCAGGATTTTATCCAAGCAGGAGCAATGAAGTACTTAAACGGTACTAGCCACACTGTTACTTTTTTCCTTTCCTTTTATTTTTATAAATGTGTGGGCCAAAATGTTCCAATGTGGGTGCCTAAAGTTAAGCACTTACATCCATATTTAGCAAGCAGAACATGACTGCAGGGATTTCTGGAGGTGTGGAGCACCTGGAGCTCACACTGATGTCAGTGGGATTTGTGGATGCTCAGCACCTTTGAAAAATCAGGACAGTTTTATTTAAGTTCCTATACAAACCTAACTTTAGGCACCCACATTTGAATATTTTAGTCGATAGTTATGGACATGCTCTACTTTCTCTTTACATTACTGAGGGCTTAAACAGTTAATATTATTGCAGAATAATATTTTATTTTCTTACCCTTTGTATCTATGCACAAACTGTCCTTTAATCCAATGAGTAAGATTCTTGCATAAGGATCTTCCTCTGAAGTGTTGTGATTTTCTTTGGGCCACAAAGACTTTGTTGATTGCAAGTCACCTGGGTAGGAAGCTTCAACACTTAAATATAAAACTCAGAGCTGTAACAGTCAGTAAAATTAATAGCTTTAGCCTGGGAGTTCAGGAATAAAATGCAGACTTTTTATTGCTCATTTGCCCTTCAAGCTCTCTTGTGATGAATGGTTATGTAGGGATTTGTGCTCTGACTCCTACATTAAGGGTATGTCTACACTATGAAATTAGGTCGATTTTGATCAAAAGCGATTTTGTACTCTCAATCGTGTATGTCCCCACTAAGTGCAGTACGTCGGTGGAGTGAGTCCTCAATACCGTGGCTAGCATTGACTCACAGAGTGGTGCACTGTGGGTAGCTATCCCACAGTCCCTGCTGCCCATTGGAATTCTAGGTTAAGTTCCCAATGCCTGATGGGGCAAAAACATTGTCCGGGTGGTTTTGGGTACATGTTGTCAGTCTCCCCTCCCTCCTTCCCTCCTTAAAAGCAACGGCAAACAATCATTTCATGCCTTTTTTCCTGAGTTATCTGTGCAGATGCCATAGCATGGCAAGCATGGAGTCCACTCAGCTGCGCACTGCTGTTGTGAGCATTGTAAACACCTCGCACATTATCCTGCAGTATGTGCAGAGTCTGGCTAGGAGTCGCCAGCACGAGGACGATTGTGAGGAGGACATGGACATAGACGTTACTGAAAGCACAGGATGTGGCAACTGGGACATCATGGCAGCAGTGGGGCAGGTTGATACAGTGGGCCTGGCAAACAAGCACAGACTGGTGGGACCGCAGAGTGGTGCAGGTATGGAATGATTCCCAGTGGCTGTGAAACTTTTACATAAGAACATAAGAACATAAGAAAGGCCGTACCGGGTCAGACCAAAGGTCTATCTAGCCCAGTATCCTGTCTACTGACAGTGGCCAATGCCAGGTGCCCCAGAGGGAGTGAAACTAACAGGCAATGATCAAGTGATCTCTCTCCTGCCGTCCATCTCCATCCTCTGACAGACAGAGGCTAGGGACACCATTCATTACCCGTCCTGGCTAATAGCCATTAATGGACTTAACCACCATGAATTTATCCAGTTCTCTTTTAAACTCTGTTATAATCCTAGCTTTCACAACCTTCTCAGGTAAGGAGTTCCACAAGTTGACTGTGTGCTGCGTGAAGATGCATAAGGCCACTTTCATGGAATTTTGTGAGTTGCTTTCCCCCGCCCTGAAGCACAAGAATACCAAGCTGAAACCTGCCCTGACAGTTGAGAAGTAAGTGGCGAGTGGCAATAGCCATGTGGAAGCTTGCAATGCCTGACTGCTACGGGTCAGTCGGGAATCAATTCAGAGTGGGCAAATCTACTGTGGGGCTGCTCTGATCCAAGTAGCCAAGGCAATCAGTAACCTTCTGCTAACAAGGGTAGTGACTCTGGGAACTGTGCAGGTCATAGTGGATGGCTTTGCTGCAATGGGCCATCATGTCTGTTTGCTCCCCCATTAGCCTCAGCATCTCCTCCTGCATGTTCTGATCACGCTCACTGTATGCTTTCCTGGCCTCTGTCACCGAATACCTCCATGCATTCAGCTGTGCCCTATCAGTGTGGGAGGACTGCATGAGCTCGGAAAACATGTCATCGCGAGTGCATTTTTTTTGCCTTCTAATCTGCGATAACTTCAGGGGCGGAGATGAGACGGGGAGCATAGAAACATTTGCACCTGCAGGGGGATAAAAAGGGAGAGTACAATTTAAGAAGATACATTTCTGAGGAAAAAAGGGAGACTCTTTCACAGTGAATCAAGCAATTCACAGCAGACAGCACACGTGTTTTAGGTACAAGATCGCATTTTGCCTTTTATATTGAGCGCCTGTTGGTATGGTGACACATCACACATGGCTGGGCAAAATAATTCGGTTTCCAGGCAGCCATGGTAAGCCAAAGGGTACGTGGGGTTGGCTTCTTCCGCCTTCATAACATGTGGGAATGGTTTCAAACTGCTGTGCCCTCCTTTCCCATAGCAAGCAATGCCGGTTGGGTTTGCTGTTTAAAAGGAGGGGCTGTGGTTTTGGGGTGGATGTGCAGCACACCCCTCCCCCCACTGCGTGGCTATTCTCTGGGATGATCCCTGTTAGCCAAGTGCAAACAGTCCAGCATGAACGGGGTCCTTTTACTGTTCCCTTACAAAAATTCCCCTATTTCAACCAGGTGACCATGAATGATATCACTCTCCTGATGCTGACACAGAAAGATAAAGACCAAATGTTGAATGAATGCGACCAAAACCCAGGACCATTCGCTGCCATGCTTTGTGCTACAATGATTCCAGATTACTGGCTTGGCATGGTAAAGTATCCTACCATGGAGGACAAAATAAGGCAGCCCTCCCCCAAAACCTTCTGCAAAGGCTTTCAGAGTATCTCCAGGAGAGCTTCATGGAGATGTCCCTGGAGGGTTCCTGCTCCATCGCCAGACACATTAATAGACTTTTCCAGTAGCTGTACTGGCCACGAATGCATCCCAATTCTTCAGGGCAAATCAAACATTAAAAACAATTGCTTTTAACCCCTGTAGTGTAGTTACAAATGTGCACTCACCAGAGGTACCTTCTCTGCCTTCAGGGTCTGGCAACGATTCACCCTGGGAGGTTATTGGCTCCAGAGTGATGAAAAGGTCCTGGCTGCCGGGGAGAACAGATTCTCTGCTTGCCTGCTGCGCATTCTCCTCCTCCTTCTCTTTCTCATCCACAAAATCCTCCTCCATGTTGCGTGAGCCTCCCCCCTTGCAAGTGCCCACGGACAGTGGTGGGGTACTGGTAGGGTCCCCCCCTAGAATGGCATGCAGTTGATCATAGAAGCGGCATGTATGGAGCTCTGACCCGGAGCGACCATTTGCCTCCTTTGTCTTGTAGTAGGCTTGCCTGAGCTCCTTAATTTTCACGCAGCACTGCTGTGTGTCCCTGTTGTAGCCTCTCTCCACCATGCCCTGTGCGATTTTGGCATATATATCATAATTTCTTCCGCTGGATTGGAGTTCTGCCTGCACAGATTCTTCTCCTCATACAGCAATCAGATCCAGTGTCTCCTGTTCGCTCCATGCTGGAGCTTGTTTGTGATTCTGGGACTGCATGGTCACCTGTGCTAGTGAGCTCACCATGCTGACCAAACAAGAAATGAAATTCAAAAGTTCCCGGGGCTTTTCCTGTGTACCTGGCTAGTGCATCGGAGTTGAAAGTGCTGTCCAGAGCGGTCATTGGAGCACTCTGGGATAGCTCCTGGAGGCCAATACCGTTGAATTGTACAACACTGCATCTGCACTACCCCAAATTCGACCCAAGAAGGTCAATTTTAGCGCTACTCCCCTCACCAGGGAGAAGTACAGCAGTCGATTTTAAGAACCCTTTAGGTCGGCAGAACGGGGTTGGTTGTGTAGCCGCATTGCTTATAAAAATCGACCTAACGCGGCTAAATTCGACCTAACCGCCCTAAATGAAGCTGTTTGGCTGCTAAAGGGTTTATGGAGACAATTTGGACTGCAATGCCATCATCCATATGTAGAGGACATGCAACTCAACACCTCTTTTTCAATTAACCCAAACGTTGTAGTTTCTGTTTTCCAAGTGCCTGGCTAAAATGTGATTTGGATCAAGGTGAATTGATTGACACTAACTTCAGAAAAGATAGGAATGGTGCTGGAGTGAAGTGTCTACCTCATATGGAAGGGATAGTGTCTGCCTCCATTATTAAGGAGTTCACCCACCCTTTGTTCAAGAAGTTTACATTGTAGAAGAGCTTTTGAATGTTCATTTCCTCCTGGATTGTCAGGCAATATTGGTGCCCAAAAGCACCTTTGGCCATTTGTGTTTAGTAGCCTTTTCAAAAGCAGGACCCTACAATTAGGCTCCTAAATCTGTAGACACCTGCCTGTTTTTCAAAAGTGTTGAGCACCCAATAGCTTGCACTGACCTCAATTAAAAGTTTTTGAAAATCTTAACCTAAAGCAACTAACCATTTCTTTGATTTTGATCGTGACACATTTATCATGCCTTTGTGAATTGCTGTAACGTACTTACAAGGAGCTAGCTTTGAAGAACATTCAGAGGTTATAACTCAGGGGTAGGCAACCTGCAGCACCTGTGCCAAAGGCGGCACGCGAGCTGATTTTCAGTGGCATTCACACTGCCTAGGCCCTGGCCACCGGTCCGGGGGGCTCTGCATTTTAATTTAATTTTAAATGAAGCTTCTTATATGTTTTTAAAACCTTATTTACTTTACATACAACAATAGTTTAGTTATATATTATCGACTTATAGAAAGAGACCTTCTAAAAACATTAAAATGTATTACTGGCACGTGAAACCTTAAATTAGAGTGAATAAATGAAGACTCGGCACACCACTTCTGAAAGGTTGCCAACTCCTGTTATAACTAGTGCAGAATGTGGCTGCCTATCTGCTATTCTAAGAAGCCTCCCTGTTTGCTTCCAGATAAAATACAGAGTATTGTCTCTGATCTATAAAGCCCCAAATGTTTGACCCTTGCTACCTGAAAGACCATCCCTTCCCATCTGTCACCACAGGCAGCTGTAGTCAGCTTAGATGCTTGGCCTTAAAAGTCCCTAGAGTTAAACAAATGGGACTAGTAGCAAGTGTTTCCAGTGTGTGTTTGAAGGGGGAGAGGGCTCTGTGTTGTCTAAAGACTTTTGCCCACTCTAACGGAATGAGGCTATGGTAGACTTCAGGGCAGAGTGTAAGGACCATCTTTTTTCTCAGGCTTTAGACTAAGGGAATGAGTAGGATTCCTTTCCAACCCCGATATTCTATGATTCAATGAGTGTAATGTGTCATTTAATAGTGATGGAAGTCATCCAATGTTGATATTAGTCAAGTTATACATATTCCTTTTTAATATTGTTCAGCATCCACAGACTATGTGATGGAAGTTGTTATAGACTGAAGTGTGTAACTCACTTTTCCTCTTTGGCGGTATTTTCTAAATCCCTGTAAATATCACATCTCCCCACTCCATTTCCACCCATCCTTGAAACCTAGCACCATACGTACTGTTCTTTGGACGGGACTCCTTTTGCAGTCAGAAAGAGGACAATGTTCCCACTACTCTAGTAGCAAGAAACCAGTACTGGGAGTCAAAACCATATGGTAGGCTAGAGGCCAAGTTTTCTGTCACAGGATGTCAGGGGCAAGGATCCTACATAGAGATGCAGTTAGTCTACTGAGTTACTCTGACAGCCAAACCAGGTAGATGCAATTAGTTCTAAAACAAGAATATAAAACTTACAAGAAACTGAAGGAAAGGAAAGTATGGGCAGGGAAAGAGGAGACTCTGAAAGGAAAAAATCCTAGGAATAGCCACAGTCAAGAAAGAGCTGAGGCTAAAATTTGTTTTTCATTTTGTTAACAATACAGGAAACCCCACAAATGGTGCAAATTTAGACAATATTCTGTGTGCATGAACTGTGTTAGAAGCAGGGTGATAATATCTGATCAAAAATCAGAGGCTTAAAAAGAATGTTTAGTTACAAGATTCAAAGCTGTAAATTGTACAGAAACTAAAACAAAACATGGCATCCAGTTACTCACATTGCAAAGATAAGGTGATCACAGCTCCCAGAAGCAGGAGACTAAGAAGCCCGAAGATTAGGACAAGATATCACAAGCCAGGACATTTAGGAGATGAATCTGGAAGAAAGAGATGGATTTTCAAATGAGTGAGATGTTAGAGTCACATTTAACTGCTAGGGAAATACCTGATTTATCTTTCAGAGAGAAAATGTTAGATCAGGAGTCTTCTGTTACTTCTCTATAAGGTTTGATCACTGGTATCCCCCCCGCCCCCGCCCTTCTGATTGTATCATACCCCTAGAGTGGGTTCTATTTCTAATTAGCTTACATTTATTAAAATGTGGCTTTCCAAACTGTAGACTTGAATTTTCTCACGTTGGTATCCTTTTTATCACCTGTGAGTGGAATGAAGTTGTTATTTTGTTGGGTTTATGAAGAGCCTTTAAAAGTTTTTCACATTTCCTGTTTCCCCAGGATATCGGCAATGCCATCTGCCAGATACCATGAAGACTGTCAGAAACCACAGTGAGCACTTAAACATTAATAAATAAAATCTCACAAATGCTTTGAGACAGAGGTACAGGTAAGGATTATTTTTAACAAATGCAAAGAAAACATTGGGACATGTACAGCAAAACCTGCCAAGAGCGACCACTCATGGGAGTTAGCAAAAGTGGTCACTTGTAAGAGGTTGTCTCTTCAAAGGTTTGCACACTAGAGAGCAGTGGTGTTCCATGGCCTCTGCTAGTAGTTGCTCGTGACACATGGTATCTTGTCACCGGTGGTCTAAGGCAGGTTTTACTGTACTTGTAACATAAAAGATGCAAAAATAAAGTTATGGGGCAATGAGTAGTTATGCTGTAATTAAGGTTGCAACATGGTTTCTGTTGAAAGATTACTTACATCCTCTCTATAAACCACACAGCTAGTCAGATCACTTGAACATTGGTACACTAATTCAGGGACTAGAGTGGTAGAGATTGTGGTGCAAATTGGAGATCATTTGATAAGAGGTTCCTGAGGTACAGCCTCTCTCCCTTGGGAAATTAACCTCAACACTTAAGGTATGTCTACACTACAAACCCAAGTCAACCTATATTATAATTACTATGGTGGTGCATGTCTACACTACCCTTCTTGGCACGTTCTCACTAACCTAAGAGGGGCAGTGAGCGGAACTGAGAGTTGCCTCCTTCCCACTACCCATTCCCCACTGGGAGCAGGGGGATGCTACCTGGGGCTTCTTGCCCCCTGCTCCCCGCCAGGAGAAGGGGGAAGCTGCCTGAGGTTTCTTGGGCCCCCCTGCCCACTACGTGCAGGGAGCTGGACAGCTTTGTCAATTTCACGAAGCCATGAAATTGACAAGGCTGCCTGGCTCCTGGCAGGAAGCCCGTGGGGGGCCCTCTGGCTTCTCCCCAGCTCCCAGCTGGGATCAGGATCTGAAGCGGCCCCAGCTCCCAGCTGAGATCAGAGTCCAGCCGCCAGGGGGATGGGGGGATTTGTCAATTTCACAGCTCCTGCCATGAAATTGACAAGACAGACCAGGGCCAGCTCCAGGGTTTTTGCCCCCAAGCAGCCCCCTCGCCCCCCGCAAAAGCCGCGATCGCGATCTGCGGCACTTTGGCGGGAGGTCCTTCACTCCAAGCGGGAGTGAGGGACCGTTCGCTGAATTGCCGCCGAATAGCTGGACGTGCCGCCCCTCTCCCGGAGTGGCCGTCCCAAGCACCTGCTTGCTAAGCTGGTGCCTGGAGCCGGCCCTGAGACAGACGATGAAAGGTAAATAGTGTCTAAACAGATATTGTCTCTCTACCTACACCTCTCATGGGGGTCGAGTTATTATGTCAGTGTAGTAGGGCACTTGCATCAGTGAGAGGAAGGCTGTATTGTAGGCATTGACATAATTAGGTCGACATAAGCTGCCTTACCTTATGTCGACCTGTGTAGTGTAGACCAGCCCTTAATTACTATGGAATTAAGGCTGGAAGTGCTCAATATTACCCTGTGTTCCTTGCGGCATTCGAAAACATGAGTTTATAATTTCCAAAATTCAATCATTGGAAATGCAAGTTTAAGGTCCCTCACTTATCCCTTACAAAATATTAGCATAATTGAAAAAAATATCAGAATACCAACACTAGAAATCTCAGAAATACAGAGTTGAGGGGAAATTTCCCCTACAACATAATCTTAACTCTGCTCCCATAGGGTTGCCAAGAGGAACTGGGAACATCCCAGTACCTTACTAATGCCTAATGAAAACTGCCATTTTCTTTTGCCCACCAACTCTTGATCAGGATTATGTTTGTACACTCCAACAAACCCTCAATGCATAGGCGCCGACTCTGTGGGTGCTCTGCGACTGGAACACCCATGGGGAAAAATTAGTGGGTGTCTGCACCCACCGGCAACCAAGCTCCCCTCCGCCCCACCTCCTCCTCTTCCCCTGAGTGCACCACGTCCCCACTCCTCTGCTTACCTCCCAGTGCTTCCCACCTGGCCGCCACCAATCAGCTGTTTGGTGGCGTGCTGGGAGGGGGAAGGAGCGGGAACATGGTGCGCTCAGGGGAGCTGGCGGGGCCGGGGTGGGGATTTGGGGAAGGAGTTGGAATGGGGCAGGGCACGGGTGGGAAGAGGCAGGGCTGCATGGAAGGGGTGGAGTGGGGGCAGGGCCAGGGGCAGAGTGGGGGTCGAGCACTCAGGAAAGCAGGGAAGTCAGCGCCTATGCCTCAATGTGCTCTTTGCAGCACTGTAGATTTGGTGAGTACTTGCTGCTGGATAGATCACATTGGACAAAAAGGCTGAGGTACAGGGGGAAGGTACAGTATTACAGGGGGCAGAGTTAAGATTGTGTGGGAATGGGCACCTAAACTCTGCATTTTCTGGCTCTCTCATTGTTTTGCGAATTCAACTTTATGTTCTGGAAAGACAGACACAGGACAGAGTTTAGCACATGCAACCTTAACTTCAAATTAATAAAGTTTTGCATGTTAGTTGTTCCCTGATTTGGGGCTCAGTAATAAAAACAAAACCCAAACAAAATGATTCTTCTCCCACTGAAATGTGCATCCTTGGATGACGAAACAGAAGCCGCTATTTTATACCCTGTCAAGATAGGACAAGCTATAATGAAAAAGAGTATTTATTTTGGGAATCAGCTTTGCATCTGTTTAGATAAAATCCTCAGAATCTGGATAATGACTGATTCTGGAGGATGTTGATGTAATTTCTCCCTGAAAAATCAGTGTCCATTTCCAAAGGCCGTATCTCTGAACAGATTTTAATCAGGGAGGACATTTTAGCATGGCTGAAAAGAAATGATTTGAACTTACTCGAGCTTACATAATAGGCTAACTTTGACTAACACTTTTGTAACATGGCTGATTTCTAGATAGCACATCTCTGCACATGTGGCTGAACTGTTCTTTTTCTTATTTGGATTTTTCATAAGAATTATTATGAAATTTCTATACTGAGTCTGTCTATCCCAAATAGTAATGAGTCAAATGGATAGATCTACCAAAGTATATATCCACAATGTACTTAAGTTTCTTCCTTTTTCAGATGGTTAAAGGTATGTTAATGGACTGTATATCATTCATTGTCAATCTTCTGTGACCAAAATGGTTGAGGGTATGTTTATATTTTTTTCTCAGACATTGTCTAGTGGTTAGAACACAGCAAGGGAAGCCACAACTGCCAATTTCTAATGGCTCTGCCAGTGACTTACTGTGTAGCCTTGGGTACGTGATTTATGATATATAGCCTAACAGTCTAGTTCAAATCATTATTCTCTTTAGTGGCTGAATTCAAATCCCACTGCTACCAAGTCATGTTTTTTTGCCTGTATCCACATTTGCAACATTCCTTTTTGGAAAGATGCATGGTCTGGTGGCTAGAGCGGGAGTGTGGAGTTCTAAACCTGACTTATTTACTGGGTGACCTTGGGCAGCTCACTTAACGGCTCTTTGCCTCCATTTCCACATCTCTAAAATAGGAATAAAAATATTTACTCTTCTACATTACAGGAGTATTGTGGAGTTCAAATAACATTTGGGAGACACTTGGAGATCCTCATATAAAAGGCATTATAGATGTAAAGTATTGTAATCATCTCCCAATTGGTTTTCAACTCTGTGGGTTGTATACTTTTTGTATTTTGGCCCTAATTATGCTCTCAATTAAACTGTTATAAATTTGGAGAAGCTCAACTGAAGTCAATAAAATGGCTCCTGATTTACACGGGCATACTTAATAGACTTTGCTCTCTCTTGTAATAATAAAACATAATTGTTCATTTGTAAAATGAAGGAACATTTAGCCAATACATCTTATTGTCCAATGAGATTTCTGTTAGCAAATTCTATTCATTTTAAACCTCCTATGTTTGGAGTCCGTTTGATCAGCTGTCTATCTCATTTTCCCTCCATACATGCTTAGTGCTCAAATCCTGTTAGGAATGTTTCATAAAGAAACTGAACCTGCAAAATGATGCTGAAGTTATTGCCATTTTGTAGGTTCAGTTTCTTTATGAAACATTCCTAACAGGATTTGAGCAGTAAGTGCACTTTCGATGACAACTCCAACAGCCGGCACTTACAATGCTAACCTGAGTAACAATTTAATTATATATAGAAGAATTCAGATATATTAATCTTACCTATATTTGATCTTCTCTTCCTTTTTTTGAAGTGAAGTGCTGTGTAACCCTCCTCCTCATCTTCCATTCAAAGGTCTTTGTATCCGTTCTTACTATTGAAGACAAAATATGACCCTCACTTTCAAACTTAATGAGAAAAATTTCACACTAAGAATCTGATAAATAGGAAGGGAGAAGAGGTTGGTCACTCAAACTTCTAGCTGAAACCATAAATCAGGTCAGCCATCCTGCTTATAAGGACTTAATGTAATCTTCACAATCTGTTGATTGTTTTTTTTCTTGCAACTTTATTACGATCTCACTGGCACTGGTTTTACCCCATTGTAATTCCACTGACCAATCTCACTGACTCCCATTGATTTCAAAGCACCTATAAAACCTTTATGGATCTGAACTTCTGAGACTACTAATCTGGACTAATCTGTTGTTCTCATTTACCCATCAGTAACTAATGGCAACATCAAATATTGGTGCTTTTCAACATTTATGTACCCTTCATCACTGTCGCGGGGCAAGTGCATCCCATCCCCTCTTGGAGTGGGATGAGGTAATTACCTCCCCATGGTCACATCCTTTCGACCAGCCTTTGTCTTGGGGTGGTGAGGACTAATAAGAAAAATCAATATGGCCACTCTCCTCTCAAGGTTGTGTGACCCAAAGGCCAGAGGCACTTACAGCAGCTGTTACGTTCAGTTCAGCATGGCCTAGCAGACAGAGTCAATTACAGCAGCCCTTGCATTCACAGCAGTGCACCTAGTGGCCAGAGTCAATGTCACAGCCCCCAGACACAGGGCAGTGCAGCCTAGCGGCCAGTACCCAGGGAGGAGAAAGGGGCTGCCACCAGGTAGAGAGGCTCAGGCCCACCCAGCTCCATCAGGCCTCAACCCAGAGCCCTGACAGTGGCCCACCACTAGGTCAGCAGGGAATCCCACCAAAACACACTGACCTCACTCGGTGGGAGGCACCACTCACACAGCCTCCCGAGGTCACTTCCTACCACATTTCCAGGCACTGAAGTCCATTGAGCGTCAGGGTTTCCAATCTCCTCAGCACAAGTGATTTCCAATAAGGCTCCGTCAGCCGCAGATCTGCCCCTGGCCTGGGCCTTCCTGCCAGAGACAGGGGCTGAGCGAAGCAGAGTTCCCCTCCCCCGGGCATGCTCAGTCCCTTCCCTGGCAGCTGAGCCTGGGTAGGGAGCGGGCCGCTGTTGCCTGCCAGCCAGGTTCTCTCAGATAGAAGCAGCTCCGTTCTCCTCCTCTCCTCCTGACCCTGTTGCCAGGAACAATGGCGAATGTGCCGGGGGGAAGGGGAGTGGAGGTACAGGGAGAGAAGGACAAAGCCCCTCTCTCTTCCTGCCCTTGGCAGGCCAATCTTGGGGGGAGGGCACTTGACCTGCCATGCCCCGCCATGCGTCGGCTCTGCTTCATCAGTCAGGAATTATTTGTTGCCTTACCAAATGAAGGTTGGACAATGTTTCTCATCAATTAATAGAATTAAAAAGGTACATGACTGTGATGGAATATATCCTGTATTCACATCCTACGCACTATTGTAATAATCTTTGTATAAAGTATTTTTTGTAAGGTATCATTTGAAAACTCATAATTTTCTGGTCAATATTGTCCTGATAAAATATGTGTGACAACATTGTATGTGAAGTTATAAAATTCCTGCTTATGGTGTTATTAACATGTTCCAAACACCACAGCCCTGCCCAGGCAGAAGTCAGCAAACAGATCTACCCTAAAGAAAAGAATGTGTGCTGTCCTTAATTTGCATTTAAGCAATTAACAAAGTCATCAAGCAAGAAGGGAAAACAAAGGAAACTCAATCAGGTGGAAAAAAACAGCAGGGAATATCTTCCACAGAGACTCTTTGTCTCCTGGTTCTCAGCTGAAAATGTTTTTCAAGGGGGGGACTGAAACTATAAAAAGGAGGGGCAAGTATCCCAAGGCTCCTTGCCCACCACATTCTCTGCACATGAGAAGACAAAGGAAACAACCATTGGATTTGGGGGTGAGTGGGGACCCTGACCTGCAGAGATAGGTCAGTAATCTTGCTAGAATCATGCAGTGAGAAATTTTGCTTGCATCTAATATAGTTTGTTAGGCACTAGTAAGTGTTTTTTATCTGTATTTTTCTTGTAACCATTTCTGACTCGTATGGCTCATTACTTGTATTCACTTTAAAGCTATCTCTTTGTAGTTAATGTACTTGTTTTATTGTTTTATCTAATCCAGTGTGTTTAAGTTAAAGTGTCTGGATAACTCTATTTGAGATAGCAGGCTGGTGTATGTTATTTCCTTAAAGAAATAAGAGACAATATATTTGTACTGTCCGGGAGAGGGCTGGAGTACAAAACATACATTTCTGCGGGAAAGGCTGGGACTGGGATGCGTTAGGGTCCATTCTGCTGTATCACCAAGGTAGGTGAGAGCCAAGATGTGACTGGCAGGCTTCAGTTATACAAACACATCTGGGAGTGACCTGCATGCTGGTGGCTGTTTGTGAGCAGTCCCGGTTGGAGGCTACAGCGGCAAAACATTGCAAGGCACCGCAGGTCAAAAAGCAGGGTAACACAGCCCCTCACTGATCTGGACTGTACCCCGGTATGTCACAATGACATAAATACCTTAAAACTGGCTGCATAGATCCAGATCCTTGGCGCCGCTGTTTCCGCTTTGTGCAGGTCCACAGAGGCATCATTTAGGAGGACAAGGGGGACTCCTGCCTCCCTATCCTGAGTTTCATACAGGAGGTGTGGGAGCTCTACAGCACAGAATTAGTGTGGAATGTAAGTTCTGCAGAGGATAGGTGCCCCTGGGGCAGGGAATCAGTATTTTGTTTACAAACAGAGGCAGGGTGATTAAGATAAGAAAGGGCTGGTGATTAAATTAAGGATCTGGAAGTTGTTTGATGAGCAGGGGCTGGGAGGTGTTGAAGAGAAAATGCAGGGGACTAAGAAGAAATACAGTCAAGCCCTCTGAGCCAAATTTACTTTCAGAAAAGAATGAGATTTGAGGAGCATAGGTGAAAAGAAGAGGTCAAAACTAGGAGAAGGGGTAGCAGTGGTATAGAGAAGTTCCCTCTCTACCTGCAGGGCCATCTGTAGGCATACGCAGCATACATGGCTGTGTAGGGCATCCAAACATTTGGGGCACCGTTCCCCTTGCTAGCTGCGGCTGGAATCCTCTCTTCTCCGGCCCCCCTCATGCTGGGCTGGCAGGCTTTTCCCTGACCTCAACCCCCACCCCCTCCCTCACTCGCTCCTCGGCTGGCTAGCTGAGGGCTCCAGCCTCCAGCTCTGCCACCCCTGCCCCAGGGAGCCCAGAGTGGCGCAGCCAGTCACAAGTGGCCAGGAGACACTTCGGCGGCAACTCAAAGAGAAAGAGAGGGACTGAGGGACCCGCTGCTGAATTGCTGCTGAAGACATGGACGTTCCGCCCCTTTGTATTGGCCGCCCCAAGTACCTGCTTCCTTAGCTGGTGCCTGCAAGTGGCACAGTGGCACGGCCCACCGCTGCTCGGAGCAGAGTTCCTCCCTGGATCCTGCTGCCTGCGCCTCTCGGCCTCTGGTGAGGGCCAGGCCGAGGCTAGGACTGGAGGAGCGAAACTTCCACATGAGTCAGCAAGGGTGGGGCAGCTGGACCAAGCATGGGAGGGAGAGAGGTGGGAACCTAAAGTGACAGTGTGCTCACTGTCTCTCACACTTCCCTAACACACACACACACACACACACACACACACACAGAGTCTTTCTCACCCACAGACTGGCTCTCACATCCACATACACTCTGCCTCTCACGAGTCCCAGTCCCCAATACAAATTTTCACACACATGCAATCTCACACCCCCCAACACAGTCACACACACACACTGGTGTTCTCTCTGTCTCTCGCACATGCACTGGCTCTCTCACTCACACATACACACACACTGTTACATATATGCATGCGCGCGCACACACACACACACACACTATTTTTGTTGTTATTACTGCTTGGTACTTCCTGTCAAAATGCTTGTGGTGAGCCAGGAGGGCCGTGGGTTCTGGCAAGATGCAGCCCCCCACGTGACAGCATGAAGCCTGACTTGAACCACTGCTGCAGCATCTGCTGTGTATGAAGCTCAGTGTGTGGCAGCAATGGGGGTGGGGGTGGGGAGTGATGGCCCCCTCGACGCACTGGGGTCAGCGGCGCCAGCTGTGGACCACCTTCAGTGGAGCATAGGGGCACCAGTTTAATAATACTGTGTAGGGCCCCATAAATCCTAAAGATGGACCTGTCTACCTGTGGTACTTATGTGGCCCCATCACCATAGTATCTGAGCACCTCACAATGTCTAACCTATTTCTCCTCACAGCCCCTTGGTGAGATGGAGCAGTGCTGTTATCCCCATTGTACAGAAAAGGCAGTGAGGCACAGAGACTAAAGGCCAGATTTTCAAAAGTATTTGTAGTCTTCCTTCATGTATGATAAAAGTAATTGGACTCCAAATTCATGTTCTGCTTTTTATTTATGAAAATATAACAAGAATTCTGGTGACAAGGCTGGGATTGTAAAACAATGAAGAGAAACTGATGAAGCACTGAAAGTGGTTTCCTGGTTATAAAGAAAAAGGAAAAATGGTCATTTATGGAAATACATAAAATGTAACTATGTATTCCATGATGAAAACTACTTACATTAAAATGGAGTTACAATTGAGAGTATGTATCAATAGTTCAAGGGATATTGTAATTATCCTGAACCAAGCAATACAAACCCTGAAAATTCAGAGTTAAGTCTACACTAAAAGAAATCCAAACATGTTAGGGTATAGACACGGATGGTCAAGGCACCCAAACAACTTAACTTTGCCCTTTAGTGATGTTATATAATAACCATATAACTATGATAAAGACATTTTAGTGTTTGTGGTCCCAGGGTAGATTAAACTAATTTTAAAGACACTTTAGGTTTTATTCATATTGTTAAGATGGAAATATTAATGGCTGCCATCAAGAGGGTCTTTGATCTTAGACAGTTATAGAGCTGGTTAAAGCTGCTGGGTGTGCCAAACCCCCTTCTTTCAGGCTCAATGGAAGGTGCAATTAAATGTCCTTTTAGGTAGTGTGACAGACCCAAACCAGTGGGGTAGAGGACAAATATACTGGTCACTGGATGAGTAGTTTTCTGTTCCCTGAGTGACCAGATCAGGGGCTGTACTAGAGTAATCAGGAACCTGCTAGAACCAGTTAAGGCAGGCCAGCTAATTAGGACACCTGGAGCCAATTAAGAAGAAGCTCCTAGAATCAATTAAGGCAGGCTAATCAGGGCACCTGGGTTTTAAAAAGGAGCTCACTTCAGTTTGTGGTGTGAGTGTGAGGAGCTGAGAGGGCTAGGCTAGAGCACTGAGGAGCACAAGCGTTATCAGACACCAGGAGAAAAAAGAACAGGAGTACTTGTGGCACCTTAGAGACTAACAAATTTANTCCTGTTCTTTTTGCGGATACAGACTAACACGGCTGCTACTCTGAAACCAGACACCAGGAGGAAGGTCCTGTGGTGAGAATAAGGAAGATGTTTGGAGGAGGCCATGGGGAAGTAGCCCAGGGAGTTGTAGCTGGCATGCAGCTGTTACAGGAGACACTATAGACAGCTGCAGTCCACAGGGCCCTGGGCTGGAACCTGGAGTGAGCCTCGGTTCCCCCCAAACCTCCCAATTGACCTGGACTGTGGGTTCTTCCAGAGGGGAAGGTCTCTGGGCTGTTCCCCCAACCCACATGGTGAATCTCTGAGGCAAGAAAATCTGCCAATAAGTGCAGGACCCACCAAGATAGAGGAGGAACTTTGTCACTGTAGTGATAGCTGGAAATAATAGCAGGGTACCACACAAGGCACTGAGCTGCATGGCAAAGCCTGAGAAGAGCTAAGCTGTGTGGGCTAGAGAATTGTTTGGTCAGCTGGGTGTGTCTCTGTGTAAGAGACAGAAAGTCAGCAGACAATGAGAAAAGCAATTGTGAGATCCTGAGAAGGAGCAGAGAGACAGAGCTCCTGGGGCACAGAGCTGACTGGAGAGGCAGGCTTGAAAACTGTGAACAAGGAAATGGCCTGATGTTGTTTGTTCCTGCTGTGGTCAGGAGAACTGAACTTTGTGCACATTCTTTGTAAACAAACAGGATTGCATCTAAGAAATACCTGACTTGCATCATCTATTTCTCATTCTAACAAACAACCCAGCAAGGCACTGAATATTGGCTAACTGCTCAGGCCAAAAGGACCAACAATGTCTCTTCCTCTCTTCCCCACCCCACTCCCGATGTCATCTAACATTGCTTAGTCCTGTCCTGCATGCTTTTTAAAGCCCCTCTCTTATGGCCTTTGGGCTATGGAGTCTTGGAGAAAGGCCTAAAATAACATAATCAATGTCTAGGTAAGGAGAACCCAATCCATATTGGAAATCTTGTTTGAACTTTGTTTTGAAAACTGGGGTCTTGTTGATGTGATTTGAAACTGTTGAAAGATTCCTTGTTTGGATTAAAAAGCTACTGCTAATTCTGAAAGAAATATTATGCTTAGCCTGGTAGCTTTCCATGATTTATGGAATCTCAATGGGCAGGGGGAAGGGTGCAGCATTTGATGACTGTGATTCACTAGGGCCTTAGCATCTATATTTTTCATTTGCTTTTCTTAGTTTTTGGATCTGAGTTATGGACCTAATGGTTGTCAAACTGATTAAACATCAGGCTGTAGTATTTCTAAGGTTTTATTAGTGTATTCTCTCTCAAGATATGTTCACACTGCAGTTGCAGCCAGGGCCGGCTCTAGGTTTTTTGCCGCCCCAAGCAGAAAAAATTTTGGCTGCCCCCCATCCCAGCCCTGGGCTCCTTGCCGCACCCCCCCTGCCGCCCCAACCCTGGGCTCTCGCCCCCCCCCCGCCCTGCACCCTCCTTCCGCCACAGCCCTGGGTCACTGGTAACTCGCTCCCAGGGCGGGTCATTCAGCAGGAATTTTGCGTGTGCACAGAACAGACAGGATTGGTTCCCATATGGTTACAGAACTGCAATAAAGTGGAACAATTTTCAGCTTGTGTGACTGGAAGATATCTGGATGCATATTATAAGACAAGACTGTCCTACATAAATGAGGAAAAGTTGAGGTGCCTTTATTATTCTTTTGTTCCACTCTTTCTTTCTATGGGGAATTTGCCAATGCAATATCACTGTCTTCCTTTTAAACAAACACACAAAAGGCAATGGCTGTTGAAAATAGCAATTCAGTCCTAATAACCACTGGGAAGCATTTCTTGCTCAATTTTATCCTACTTTTTCTACAGCAAGTTACAGTGGATCAGTATATTTGATTTGGGAGAAATGAAGTAACAGCCGCCCAAACTGACCTTGAGCACTCCTGAATTTTGAGGTGTTCAAATTTGGAAGGCAGGTGCTGGGGGAGTGGGGGGGCTGTGGCTCCGCAGGGGAGCACGGCAGCATGTATGCAGCAGCGTGTCGGGTGCTGTGCGAAGCCAGACACGCTGGTCTGAGTGGCATGGTAAGGGGGCCGGGAGGTTGGAGAAGGCGAAGGGGGTTCCGTGGGGGCAGTCAAGGGACAGGGAGAAGGGGGGGGTTAGAGGGTCAGGAGTTCGGGGGCGGAAGTCAGGGGACAGGCAGCAGTTGGATAAGCATGGGAGTCGCAGGGGTTTGTCAGGGGACAGGTGGGGGTGGGGTCCTAGGAGGGAAGTTGGGGCGGTCTCAGGAGGGGGCAGTTGGGGACAAGGAGAAGGGAGGCTTGGATAGGGGGTGGGGTCCCGGGAGGGGGCAATCAGGGGACAAGGACCAGTGGGGCTTAGATAGGGGGTGGGATCCTGGGGGGCAGTTGGGGCAGGGGTCCCAGGAGGGGGGGAGCAGGGGGGTGGGTTGGGTAGGGGTTTCTGTGGGGGGCAGTCAGAGGGAGTGGATGGGGGCAGGGTGGGGCTACCCTCCCTCCCCGTGGAGTGTCCTATTTTTTGAATGTTAAAACATGGAATCCCTACTCACAGTGCAGCTCTCCATTCAAAGCAGGCTGCAGCATGAGGTCTCCGGTTCCTCATTCCCTCCCCCTCTTTCCTGTTGGTAGTGGCCAAGGGAATGCTGGGAAATGTAGTTCTTTCCTGCTCCAGGGCTGGCTCTATAGGCAGGGAGCTAACCAAGGAACTACAGCTCCCAGGGCCCCCTGTTGGTTCTCAGCTCCCAGGCTGGATCCCTGCCGCTCCTGCAAATGGGCTGCCCCAAGCATGTGCTTGCTTTGCTGGTGCCTAGAGCCGCCCCTGGTTGCAGCTTGTGTAGATACCCAAACTAGCTTTAATCTGGCTAGCTCGGATACCAGAGTAGTGAATCTGCAGCAGCATGGGTTTCAGTGTGGGCTGTAGAAGCCTGCCTGGGACCCTGGGTAATTACTTGGGCAGCTAGCTCACTCTGAAGCCCACGCTGCCATAGTGTCACTGCTCTAATACTGGAGCTACTGTGATTAAAACTACCCCATGATTGCCATGTAGACATACCTTCAGACTTGGTCTTTGTCTCCTTATCTGAAACTGACTCTTCTGGTTTCTAACACCTGGAAAGGAGGGAAACTCCATCCATTGTCTGAAAATCATCTCCAGTCCAGGCTTATGACCTGACCTCTATTTGGCCAGGATCTTTGCTTTCCTGAGAAAAGTACCTGGTTTTGCTTGAAGTAACAATTGGCATCCACCCCATCAGACCACAGTAGAGCTTCTTTTTTTTCCCTCTGTTCTTCTGTCTACTCTTTTGTGTGTGTTTGGTTGTGGAAATTGATTTTAAAAAAATCAATAACTTTGTAAATAAGCAGATAACATTTTGGTTGAAACTTAAGATTTCCATCCTTTAAGAAAGGTGTAAGAAAATAAAACGTTATTTCTAACTACAGTTTTTGCATGTTTAGCCTAATAAAGAGTGACAGTCGGTGCCGCCGATAAGGCTTTATGGAAATATGCTTGTGTGTGTATATGTATGTATGTATATTATAAAATAAATAACATAACTAAAATGTGTTTTATGCTACATATGCCATGTAAGATATCTCTGTAAAGGTTATGATCTACTGAATCTATTAGTCCTATTTGTATGCATGTATCATTTTTGTATTTGACGTTATGAATATTGGCTGCATACTTGTTTGATTCTAAGTAGGCTGTAGTGAAGCAGTTGGTTAGCTTCCTGAGAAAAGACTTACTGAGAATAGTGCCAAATCAAGAAATATTTAAGCCAACAATGAACTTGGAGATGCCAATCCACATCTGAGCTCTCCAAGGAATGTGGCTTGGCTGGGGACATGTGACTTGGCCAGGTGACTCCAAAACTCCCATTTTGTAGCTGGACTTTGCAAAGGAGAGAGGAGGGGGTCTCCACCCACAAGAGAGTCTATTTAAGCCCATGGGAGACCCCTCCATTTTGTCTTTGGCTAAAGAGAGGGCGTCTCACTTCCAAAGATACCTGAAAGAAATTGGATCAAAGGACAGTGACTGCAAGGGGTGTGAGTGATTGCTGGACTCGGACTAAAAGGAGATTAGTCTGTAAAAGGAAGCATTCTGGAACTGGTGAGGATCTTGTCCGTATCAAGTTTCTTACTGTATTAGACATAGACTTGCGTGTTCTATTTTATTTTACTTGGTAGTTCACTTTGTTCTATTTGTTACTACTTGGAACCACTTATATCCTACTTTCTGTATTTAATAAAATCACTTTTTACTTATTAATGAACCCAGAGTATGTATTAATACCTGGCAGGGGGGAGAGGGGCAAAGAGCTGTGCATGTCTCTCTATCAGTGTTATAGAGGGCGAACAATTTGAGTTTACCCTGTATAAGCTTTATACAGGGTAAAATGGAATTATTTGGGTTTAGACCCCATTGGGAGTTGGGCATCTGAGTATTAAAGACAAGAACACTTCTGTAAGCTGCTTTCAGTTAAGTCTGCAGCTGTGGGGCAAGTAATTCAGACCCTGGGTCTGTGTTGGAGCAGATGGGCATGTCTGGCTCAGCAAGACAGGGTGCTGGGGTCCCAAGCTGGCAGGGAAAGCAGGGGCAGAAGTAGTCTTGGCACATCACTTGGCAGTTCCCAAGGGGGGTTCTGTGATTCAACCCATCACGAAGTAGAAGGTTTATGTCTTTGACCATGGAAAAAGAAAACTCAGTGTTTAGCATTAGCCATGGAATGAAAGAGGTAATATCTAAGAAAATTATAAAATGCAACAGGAAGGAAGTGAAAAATAAACTGACTTGATTTCTCACTGACCAGAAAATAATAAATATGGTTCTGTACACTATAATTCAATTACGTACCTTTTTCAGGAGGTTTGAGAATTAACAGCTGGAGGTGGGAGGAGAATCCTCAAAACATATTTGTTATATCTGTTCCTCTCCTTCTCCCACCCTTTACAATAACTTTAGGATGACAAATTCAGATTGGAAATAAAGCATAAGTTTTACAGTCAGGGTAATTAACATTGGAACAATTTACCAAGATTTGGGGTAGATTCCCCATCATTGGTAACTTTTAAATCAAGATTGGATGTTTTTCTAAAATATATCTAGTACAAGCATAGTTATTGGACTTGAAACAGGAATTAATAGAGTAATTCCATGGCTGGTGTAAGGTCAGACTAGATGATCACAACAGTTCCTTTTGGCCTTGTATTCTATGTTCTATAAAGAACAGTTTAGGGCCTGGTCCAAAGCCCATTGAAGTTGATGATTTTCTTTCCATTGGCTTCACATCTTTAGTGTGACTTATCTTATTTGTGATTTTACAAGGTGATATCGGTAGTCTTTCGCCATCTGAGTACTCTGACTATTAGAACATTTCTTACTGTTCTGGAATTGACCCCAGGCTCTTATCTCAGCACATCTGGTG
This sequence comes from Trachemys scripta elegans, assembly GCF_013100865.1. Taxonomy (NCBI): domain Eukaryota; kingdom Metazoa; phylum Chordata; order Testudines; family Emydidae; genus Trachemys; species Trachemys scripta. The sequence continues at coordinate 135,981,425 of NC_048298.1, forward strand.
CCTTCCATGGGCTAATGTCATGCATGTTATAAGTCACAGATGTTTAGGCACACAAAGTCTTAAGTGTGTTTGTGTGGGTTGATGCACTCTCTTTTGTTTATGAAGTTAATTCTTTTGAGGTTCCTTTGTGTTGCAAAGCACCTACACAAAAGAAGGGATGCTGTCCAGGCTCACTTGTTGAAGCCAGGAGCTGAGGGAGGGACAGAGAATAGTGTTTTTAACCAGTAAAATTCCAAGAGAGCCCAGGACAGACAGAGACCCAGAATAGCTGCTCTGTGGGGAAATGACAATGATTAGGGTTACTATCCGTCCGTATTTCCCCGGACATGTCTGGCTTTTTCATCTTTAAATAGCTGTCTGGGAGGAATTCGTAACAAGGTTAAAAGGTCCGGGATTTTTCCCACTCCCCTCCCTTCCATGCAGAGTGCGGGGTGGCTGGGCCTGATTGAGCCACTCCCATTGGCCTCCAGCAGCCAGAGCCCCTCCCCTGCTCCCCCCCATGCTGCCTCAGCACTCTGCGGGGGAGGCGTGTTTTGCCTCCATGTGGAGAAGCCAGCATCTGACCGGCCTGGGCATGGTAAGGGGAGTCCCGGGGGCAGTCAGGGAGCAGGGGGAGGGTTGGATGGGTCGGGAGTTCTGGAGGTGGGGGTGTGAATATGGGGGGGGGGTGGCAGGTTATAATCTTTTTTGTGATGCCTGAGCTCCAGCAATATCCAAGGTTGGGGGTCCTGCTCCAGCAATATTTGGAGCTGGGTCTCTCCCCTGGCCCTGCCTGGAGTGGGCCCTGGCCTCCACCTGCCACCCCCCCATGCAACCCCACCCCGCAGGTCCCCCCCGTCCCTGCCCTAAAGAAAGCAGCATGCGCCTCTCCCGTGCCTGCTTGTGCTGCCAGAGTAGCACATTCCTATGTGGAGCCCTGCTCGTGGCAGCAATTGCTGTTTGCTGCCCCAGGGTCCTAGTGCCCCCCATCTACTAATGGCAAGGCAGGCTGCCCTTACCCTCCCTTCCTCCCTAGCCCTGAGCCTCTCCAATGCCCCAAACCAGTCATCCCCCACCACACCCTAATCCTCTGCCCCAGCCCTGAGCCCCTGCCTGCATCATGAACCCCTCATCCTCAGACCCACAGCCCTCACCCCTGCATCCCCTCCTATCCCCAAACTCCCTCCCAAACCCCCTCCCCCTTCCCACACACCCTCTCCTGCCCTCAAACTCCCTCCCAAAGCCTGCACCCCCTCCCTTTGCACTGCCTCCCACCCCCAAACTCCATCCCAGAGCCTGCACCCCTCATCCCCCTCCTGCACACCCACCCCTTGCCCCAGCCCAGAGTTTGCACACAGCACCCAAACTCCATCCCAGAGCCTGCACCCTAATCCCCAGCCCAGGACCTGCACCCCAGACCTCCTCCCCACACCCAACCCCCCTCCCAGATCCTTAGGCAGGTGGGGTGGTGGAGTTGGGGGGGGGAGGGTGGGTTCTGGGCACCTCCAAAATTTCTACAAACCTGCCACCCATAAGGGTTGGGGCAGTCAGGGGACGGGTAGGGTCCTGTGGGGCAGTTAGGGTGGGGGGTTCTCAGAAGGGGGCAGTCAGGGGACAAGAAGCAGGGGCGGGTTGGAGGTTCTGAGGGGGACAGTCAGGGGGTGGGAAGTGGGAGGGAGTGGGTGGGGGTGGGGCTAGAGCAGGGCTCCCCCCCAGTGTCCTCTTTTTTTGATTGTGGAAATATGGTAACCCTAACAATGATGCTTAATCTAGCACTGATCTGATTTGGGTGGGTTTTTTCTTTTGAGAAATATTCAGTGAAACAAACAAAAAATAATTTTCATTTTAATTTTCCATGGGAAATTTTGAGTTTCCAGGGGAAAAACCTCAATCAAGATTTCAGCTGAAAAGAGAGTTGTAGTGCCTCCTGGGTGTTGCAGTTTGTGCTTCGTTTCCCCATTCTTTTCTCTGGGCTGGGATCCTCAAATGGACTACATCTACCATAATGCATCACAGTATCCCCTTTCAGTGACGAAGCTGTGCTATATGAAGTCCCTGGTCATGGTACATATACACCTCTATCCTGATATAACGCTGTCCTCGGGAGCCAAAAAATCTTACTGCGTTATAGGTGAAACCGCATTATATCGAACTTGCTTTGATCCATCGTAGTGTGCCCCCCCCCCAGGAGCGATGTTTTACTGCATTATATCCAAATTCATGTTATATTGGGCCGTGTTATATCGGGGTAGAGGTGTACGTATACAGAGCTGTAGTCCAGCAAACAGTTAACTTAGTTATCTAGTGAAATAGCTAGTGACAGGCTTAAGTCTCAAATGAATCATCTCTAATTATAAGAAACATAAATTATTCCAAAAGTATTAGAGGATAGCTTGCTGATTTCTTAGATACAACTTCTGGCCAGACCTGAAGCAAGGCTGCCTTCTGAGACGAAACCACTGAGCCCACTCTGATCAGCGAGACCAGAAGGAAAAGCCTTGCCTCACAGTGAAAGTGACCACTCCATCACCATTCACCAGTGTCTTTTATGTGTTTGGGGAGTAATAAAGTAGACTTTACAGTAATTTATCTTATTTTGAAAGAACACAAGTACAAACAGGCTTTTAATTTGACAGCCTTCTGAAGAATTTATTTTTAAAGCTGCTTAATCTAATTAAAATTATTAATAATCATTTTTATTATTATTTAACACTTATATTGCAGTAGCACTTAAAGGCTGCAACCAGATTGAGGTTTGATTGTGCTAGGTGCTGTACAAACATCATAAATGACAGTCTTTCCCCCAAAGTACTTAGTCTTAAAGACAATAGGGGAATGAGGCAAAGATGGGCCACAGTGGGCTAGAGAGCGGGGGTAATATTATAGAATACGTATAATTTCTAGTCAATTAGTAATACTTTTCACAAACCTCCATTTGCCTGTCCATTATTATGTTGCAGTTTACTGTATGCCTGGGTGAGTTCTGAAGAAGGAATTAAAGGAAGACAAGGCAGTGGATTTAAGGATTTTGACTGGAATCTTTTACACTTGTAAGGAGCGGCATGGGTGAAAGGGTAAAAGTTCTTTTTGGAGAAGCAGCATAACTGGCCAAGTGGAGGCAGATGTTGATAAGATAAGAAGTCAGATAAGTAGGGAGGGGCTAAATTGTGGATGGTTTTCAAAGAAAGGACTAGACATAAGAAGTGAACCAGGACAGAATGGAGTCACAAAAGCCCATTGACAGGATTTCAAGAAGAGTATGGTTAACAGTGTTGAAAGCAGCCAATAGTCATTGTCATTCATGTTGACCATGAACAGCTTCAACAGGAGAGACTGAGAGCTCCATACCTGAATATCCCATAGCCTAGTGGCTAGGTCACTTTCCTGCACTAAGGAAGACACAAGTTGAAACCCTTCTCCACATTAGGTAGAGGGGGACCTTGAACCCAGGTCCAGTGGTGTAGTCCTAAACTGCAGTGTCTCCCCACCAGCCTGGCCCTCTAACCCTCCCCTCCATGCTGATCTAACCCTGTCCAGTCTCTTCCACTCTGTTCTAACCCTTCCGACATGCTATGGGGGAGCAGGGCACCATTTGGTTCATTCCAGCTCCATTATGCCATTACCCAGGCGTACTGCTCAGGTATCCCACAGTCCAGTTGAGCTCCCTTCTCGCTGAGCTAAAGGTTGTAAGGTAAGCCACCTCCTCCCAACTTGGTTTGTATCTAGGCCTCATTTGTTTTTATAAAATTGCCCAAAATTGAAACAAAATTTTGAGCCAGGTCAAAATGAAATATTTTGTTTTGACCCCAACTTTTTTTATTGGCCAAAATTTTTCAAAAAATTTTATTTCAGTTCGACCCAAAAGGATGTTTTTCCCAATTATTTTTTAATTGCCAGTGAATCAAAAAATCCATTATTCTCCCAGTTCTAGTCATTAAAGGCCTTAATGAAAGATGTTTCAGGGGAATATGGGATATAAGTCATGTTGGAGGGGGTCTAGAATGGAATTAGAGGAGATGAATGTAATTTCAGTGGTTGTAGATGGCATGCTCAGTGAGTCTGGAGATGTAGAGAAGAAGGGAGATGGAGTGATAATTTGAGGGGGTTCAGTGGTGCGTTTTTATATGATGCAATGCATGTTTTTATTGGGAGGGGAAGGAACCTAACAAAGGTGAAAGTTTGAGAAGAGTGATGGCAGAAATAAGGGTGGGGGTGGGGGAGGTCAAGAAACAGGAGGGGATGGAATAATGAGGCAAGTGAGAGGGTTAGAAGAAAAAGTATGGAAGCAACTTCAGTGTCTGTGCTGGGAAGAAAGAGGACAGTGTGAGAGAGAGTGATGGGAGAAGGGAGGGGAAAGATACCAAAGGGGAGGGGAAGTCGCATTGGATTTTGTCAGTTTTCTTTTTTAAAGAAACTGACAAGATCCTATGCAGAGAGGAAAGACAGAGAAGGAGTCAGGGAAGATTGTAGGAGGGACTGAAGAGGGGCAAATAAATGGAAAGAACTGTGAGTACTGGAGTGAGAGAGTGGAGAAGAAATGCTTTGGACTAGAAAGATGGCAGCGCTGAAGGGGGAGGATGCAAATTTGTAGCAGAATTAGGCCTTGTCTACACTACAGTTTTGTCGACAAAAGGCAACTTTTGTCAACAAAACAGTAGTGATGTACACACTGCAATGCCCCTCCTGCCGATTTAATTTTCCTGCTATGCTGACAAAATAAAACCACCTCAATGAGAGGCATAGAGCTTTTTGTGACCTAGTTAGAGTGACACAGTATCAGTGTAGACACTGCATTCGTTACATCGCCGTAACTGGCCCCTACAAGGTATCCCAAAATGACCAGCCTGACTGCTCTGCTCACCATTTTGAACTCTCATGCCCTGCATCCAGCTAGATATGTGCCCCTCCCCTTTCAAAGCCCCAGGAAGCTTTCATATTGCTTAGCATTGAGAGCTCACATAGCTACTGTCCATCTGAGTGTAAGGGGACTGTTGCCCCCTTACTAACATTCGGGGGGGTGTTTTGGTTGCTAGCTCCCAGCACTGAAAGGGGAAGGGTCGATGGCAAATCAGGAGCCTGAGATTGACAGTCTCCAGGAACAATGGGGAGAGGCCAATGCTCCAGATCAGCCTGATTGACAGGGTGGGCAGGCTAATCAGGGAGTCAGGAGACCAGGGGGGTCCCGTCCTCTGTGTGAACTGGAATGGCCTGGGTCAGACAGAGTGGGGCCGAGCTAAGGAGAGAGCAGGGGCCCGAGCTAAGCTGCTGGGAGCAAAGCTGCAGCCCCAAAGCCAGAGCACAGCCCAGAGAGAGCAGAGCTGCCCTGGGAGGAGAGCTGCAGCCACCAGAGCCAGAGGGGCCAGACAAGCAGCCAGGAAGCAGGTCAGAGCTGGGAGCAGAGTCACAGAAGCAGCCCACAGAGCAGACCTGTCCTGGGGCAGAGCTGTAGCAACCAGAGCCAGAGAAGCCAGAGAAGCAGCCCAGGGAGCTGAAGGCAGAGCAGCAGCTGGAGCTGGAGCTGGGGCTGGAGCTGGAGCTGGGGCTGGGGCTGGAGCTGGGGCTGGAGCTGGGGCTGGAGCAGTCCGGAGCCGGGTGCGGTGAGCAGCTGGGGAGAGGAGGGGGACCCTGGGCAGTGGGCCCAGCACAGGGAGACACCTCAGCCAAGAGGCTCTGCAGGCCAGGCTTGGAGGGGGATCGTAACCCTGACAGGGCAGGTGCGACGCTGGGAAAAAGGGTCCTGTCACCTAGAGCCTGAGAGCGTGTGGCCACCGCCAGAGCAAGTGTCCAGCCCGCTGCGTCTCTGCAGCACAGCCAGGGCCTGAGAAGGAGCCTGGGACCTACAAGGAACAGACTGTGAACTGCCCTGATGTTCCAGAGACACTGTTTGTGATGTTCCCTGCCACAGAGCAGGGTGATGTGTTTTCCTTTAACCTTTCCCATTTTTCCTTATTCTTTTTTTAAAATTAATTGTTAATTAAACAACTTGTATTTGCTTTAAATTGTATGAAATGATCAGTGGGTCAGGGAGGTGCCCAGTGCAGAGAGTACCCTGGAGTGGGGACACCCTAGCCCCTGACCTGGGTGACCACAGCAGGGTTGGGAGTTGAGCCCCCCAGGAATCCTGGGCCCAGCCTTGTTGGGGTTACGAGGACTCTGCCAGACAGGAGAGTGGAAGGGGAGTCCTCAAGGGCAGGGAGGCCTCTGGGTAAAGGAAGTGGGAGCGAGGACTCAGATCCTTTCGCTAGCCCACTTCACCGGGGTAGTGCAGAAGCCAGGAAAGTTCCCCACAAGAGCGGGACCATTCCCCCGCTTACATGAGCATGCCAGCTCCCAGCAGCAAACACTCCTGCCTGGATTACAGGAGAGAGGGTGGATCTCCTTGGTCTGTGGGGAGAGGAGACTGTAGGAGAACTCGGAGGGAATTATGGAATCAAAACATTAACACAGAATCCTGCTCTCTCAAGCACTGGGACTGCAGCGGCAGGCAGGCAGGATGGGCTGCTGCTGGGGGGATGGGGAGGGGAAGAGACAGATGTGCTGTGCAGATCTGGGAAGGAAGATGGGGGTTGATAGGAGGGTGTCCTCCTCCCCCCGCATGTGTACCGCTCTTTGCTGAGCTGAGGTGTGGGGAAATGGGGGGGTGCCTGGATTGGTTGTTTCTGGCTGCTATCTGAACAAGTGTTCAGGCTAGTGAGTGCTATAGTTAGAGACAATGTGCTGACACACTCACTGTCCTCCAACATACACACTCGCCCAATTCTCTTTCTTACACACACTTCTGTGAGCTTCTTGTGTTGGGTAGCAATAGAACTTTCACATTTTCTTTAGTAAAATGTGCATGTTTTATATTACTAATATTAGCACTTTCTACACTATTACAATATAGATATTATGGTGTGTGCAAGGTCAAACTGCATGGAGGGTGCTATTTTAGCACCCTCCATGTGGCATGACCTCACAAGTATGGTATGTCTGAGGTCATGCTGTGTGGAGGATGCCATTTTGTAAAATGGTGTCCTCTGCACACTCGGGATTGCCATGACTCTATCTGCTGATGGAGTGACCCCACTTGGGGTCTCAACCCCCAGTCTGGGAACCCCTGGGCTAAACTCTTGTCTAAAGTAGTTTATCTCATCTAAAGTGATCTCCCAGCATCTCCAACCAACATGACTGAGATTCCTCTTTTATGAATGCAAAAATCACTGTCCTTTTTGCTTCATCACTGAAGGGAAAAAGGTGTCCTTTTGCCTTCTTATATCCCCCCCCCCAAATTCCTTGTTTTGTCCCCAAGTCAGGATTACTCCCCATGGTTTATTCCCTGCATGTGCTGGCTCCATGCTGCCTTCACATCCTCATGTTGACTCCGTATGCAAACAGGCTTCCATTGTGTTGGCCTACAATGCTTATTTTACACAAGAACCAAGGCAGAAAGGTGAATATACACTTTGTCTGGCCAAATCTGCCTATCAACCCTGCTTTGATTCAGACATTAGCAGATATTCTCCAGTGTATATATACACAAATCTTTAAATATCATCCATACATATATCCCACAACAATTATGAGGATCAGCGTGGCACAAGCTTTTATTAGAGGACTCACTTGACCCTTTTTGGATGAATACTATGACAGCAATATTTTAGGTGCAGTGAGTTTGTCAGGCCTGTCAGAAGTTACTGTTATAGAACAATGAACCCTTTGCAAATTGGCATTGAGGGGTTCTTAGTGTCACAAACCTATAATGAGAAACCCGGTAAAATAAAAATCAAGACAAACTTTCACTCCTCTTAGTCTTTTTTCATTCCTTGGGAAGGGGAAAATTCTCTGTCTTGAGTACTCCTGCACTGGGCTCCCAGTCATACAGGTTTCTTTTTACACAGCCAGTTCCTAGGTAATCTACATCCAGAGGTAGAGATAATATTTGTTTCAACATAAGCACATTCACCAGAACCTTTTACTTCCAACTTGTAAGTGAGGATAAAAAAATTATCCATTTAAAATTTATGATCAGATAATTGCACTCAAGGATGCTTTGCTTATAACTGCTCTTCTTGAGGGGTCAAGTTGTTAATCTTATTTTTATTTTCTATTTTCCTCTCATTTTTAGTTTATATTTATTTTGAAGTACATGCAGATTAAGGGAAAGGGAGGAGATACTGTAGTTAAAGAAGCATGCACCTAAATGAACAAATTGAGTCATAAAATTCTGACTCTTCTGGGATGATGACAAAACCTGTCTCATAAGTAGATTCATATCCCATCTGGAGCAGTGACTTGAACTTAGGTGTCCCACTTCTAAGGTGAGTGCCCAGAGTACTCGGTTATAGAGTCAATCTTTCTCTCTCTCTCTCTCTCTCTCTCTCTGGCCCAGTGAATATTTGATTATTTATATAAAGTGGAACAGCTTCAACAGGAAAGGTTGAGGAAATCCAAACCTGGAGTGCCCAATAACCTCAGGGTTAGGGTACTCACTTGTACTCTGGGCCACACCATTCCCAGTCATGTTATCCACGACTGTCTCTTGTACAAAGCCCGACCTACTAGGCATGCACGCCTACCGGATTGGGGTAAAATAGGTGGGGGAGCACCTACTTTGAGAATCCGACTAGGCCTCATGTATTGGTTAGGGCACTGAGCTGGAGTCTGTTGGAAACAATAGTATTTGATCAAGACTGTTTCATAATACATACACACAGGAGGGGCAAATTAGAATTACACAGGCAACTTTATAGGTGGCATTTCCTAACTTCTAAGTGCTTGACTTTGCAACCTTAACAATGTTCTTTTAACAGTTTTTGTGGTGTGTGTGTGTGTGTGTGTGTGTGTGTGTGTGTGTGTGTGTATATATAATTTATTAGACTTTATAAAAGCATCCATTAACACAGTACATCTACACTACAGTGCTTATTGCTGCGCAGATGCACCGATGCAGCTGCACCACTGTAGTGCTTGTGGTGGAGACTTTCTAAGCCGACTGGAGAGGTGGTAGCTATGTTGTCTAGGGTTACCATATTTTGTGCCTCCAAATGGAGGACACTCCCCGGGGC